>NC_079445.1:44133510-44281010 GCF_903798145.1 Danio aesculapii | reverse complement strand
ACGTGATAGGATTAGCGCCTTTTGCTGAGAAGTGACCCATAGCGTTACTCTGTTTGGACAAAGAGCATAGTTCTAAGCTCTTTGATATGGATGTCCTATCAAAGATTCAAATATAACCATTCATTGGGTTATGTCACGTGACTCGCGGCTTTAAGGCTTGAGGTAATAGTTATTTAAAATTACACTTTATTACAATATATTAAATGTAAATCTAATTATATTAATTATATAATAAATATATTATATAATATTAAATTACATAAAAATAATTAAAAGGACAAATTCTGGACCTTTTGGCCGTGGGCGTTGGTTCGTTTGAAACCCCCTCTGTCTACGGGCATGATACTATAGTATGGTTTAAAAACACTATTGTGTTTACTATAAATTACTATAGTATTTTTTTCATGTGGGTCGATGTTTTGTTTTCTTCCTTTTTAAAGATTGCAGTCTAAAATATTACATTGTTTTTTTCAGAAATTAAATAAATATTAAAATAAATAAATGGCACACTCAGAACAAAAACTCACCACTTTTTAAACTCAAGCGGTCGTGATTTGTCGATCGCCATCATCGCTGAGAAAAGGAACAGGCGTCACGTGACAGCAGCTGCACGAGTTTTCTTGTATCTGCATTTGAAGCGCCTCGGCGTCGATTATTTATGATTCTCCGTGATTTAAGCGTCTGCTGGACGTCTCTTCTGGTCCTGACTCTCGTCATATTGTCTGCAATGTCTTCAGACGCCGGTGATAAATATGTATCAGTAGATTTCGAGGTGTTCGGGAATGTTCAGGGTGGGTGTCTTGAGTGTGTTTTGCAAACTTGGCGACCACGCCTCCAAAAATAGACACGCTTTTATTAATACAGCAGCACCAAAGTGTTCATCATACTATGTTAAAAACTCTTTATAATCTTGTGCTTTTACTATTTACAAATAAATTAGTCACATTTGTATATAATGTAAAAAACAAAACGTGTATTTGTTTTTTCTGCAGGTGTTTGCTTCAGAATGGTGAGGAATTCATTAGAAATGCAATATAAACTTGATTTGTGGAGTGTTTGCTCCTCTAACACTAACAAGGACACCATGGTACTACTACTACTACTACTAACTGTGTACTACTACTACTACTACTACTACTACTACTACTACTACTAACTGTGTACTACTACTACTAATACTACTAACTGTGTACTACTACTACTACTAACTGTGTACTACTACTACTACTACTACTACTACTACTACTACTACTAACTGTGTATTACTACTACTACTACTACTAACTGTGTACTACTACTACTACTACTACTAACTGTGTACTACTACTACTACTACTACTAACTGTGTACTACTACTACTACTACTACTAACTGTGTACTACTACTACTACTACTACTACTAACTGTGCGTGTGCATGTGTGGCCGAACAAGCACTAGCATTACCAAAACACAGGGTTCATACGGTCTTGGAAAACCTGGAAAACTCATGGAATTTTGACATGGCATTTTGCTGGAAAAGTCATGGAAATTAGTTTAACAAATATCTGTATACTTGAGTTAGGGCTGCACAAGATTGGAAAAATCTGACATTACCTTATTTTGTTTTCTGTGATGCATATTGCGATGTGAATACAATTTCACCAGATGATTTAACAGGTTTATTTGGATTGATTGGGGGGATTTTGTAGGGGAGTGAATCTCGAATAATATTCATTCATTCATTTTATTTTCAGTGTAGTCCCTTTATTAATCCCGGGTCGCCACAGCGGAATGAACCGCCAACTTATCCAGCACATGTTTTTCGCAGCGGATGTCCTTCCAGCTGCAACCCATCTCTGTGAAACATCCATACACACTCATATACACTACGGACAATTTACCCTACCTAATTCACCTATACCGCATGTCTTTGGACTGTGTAGGAAACAGGAGCACCCGGAGGAAACCCACGAGAACGCAGGGAGAACATGCAAACTCCACATATAAACGCCAACTGACCCAGCCGAGGCTCAAACCAGCGACCTTCTTACTGTGAGGCAACAGCACTACCTACTGCGCCACTCCTCGAATAATATATAACAAATAAATAACAAGCATAGTTAAATAAAATATAGTAAAGACAAAAGTGAATGATAGTTTTCAGGTATTCACTATTCTGGTACAGATATTGAATAATCAACTCTGCATAGTCTTTATTGTATATTATTTAATCTTTATTAAAGTTACAAAAAATGACTTGTGGCTGGATGATTTAAACTCTGAAATATTAAAAATGTTCACACATTCACAAGCCTTAAAGGGACAGTTCACTCAAAGATTAAAATGTATTCACTATTTACTCATCCTTCACTTGTTTTAATAATATAGGAGTTATTAAATGATCTTCTTTTTGTGTTCATTAAAAAAAGAATGTTTGAAACATGTGAAGGGTGTAAGGAAAATGGTAATTTTTGGGTGAACTATCTCTTTAAAAATGCATGCAGATGATAAACTTTTACTCCATTATGATTAAACTCTATGTTAAACTAGAATCTCAACATTGCATATCCTGCTATGTGACTATTGCGTATGCACACATTTCAGTATCGATGCTGAAACGATATATTGTGCAGCCCTAATTTAAATATAGGTTAGGTGTCTTTACTTCTTTTCTGTCCTTTGCCAAAAACATGCTTTCACATTATTAATGCTGTGTAAGTGTAACGGAGGCCAGCTACTAAGCGCTGTGCAGGTAATCCTCACTCATCTCACCTCTAAAGGTGCTCTAGTGACAGATACTAGAGGCCATGGTCTTTAGCCTTGTTAGAGCTACTGACTCCCTTGTGGAGGGTCGCCGGTTCGATACTAGCTCGGAGCGGGTTGGGTGGCGTAGGGCCGGCAGAGTTACATTGGTGCCGTGATCCGGATGGGAGCGAGGTTTAGGGGGTGAGCGTAACAGAGGCCAGCTAGTAAGTGCTGTGCAGGTAAACATCACTCATCTCACCTCTTAAGGTGCTCTAGCGACAGATGCTAGATAGAGGCCATGGTCTGAGCCTCTTTGTTAGAGCAACCGACTCCCATGCGGAAGGTCGCTGGTTCGATACCAGCTCGAGGCGGGTTGGGTGGCGTAGCACCGACGGAGTTACATTGGTGCCGTGACTCGGATGGGAATGAGGTTTAGGGACTGAGCGTAATGGAGGCCAGTTAGCAAGCGATGTGCAGGTAAACCTCACTCTCACCTCTGAAGGTGCTCTAGCGACAGACACTAGAGGCCATGGTCTTTAGCCTCCTTGGTAGAGCAACTGACTCCCATGCGGAGGGTCGCCGGTTGAATACCAGCTTGGGGTGGGTTGGGTGGAGTAGGACCGGTGAAGTTGCATTGGTGCCGTGACCTGGATGGGAGCGAGGTTTAGGGGTGAGCATAACAGAGGCCAGCTACTAAGCGCTGTGCAGGTAAACCTCACTCCTCTCACCTCTAAAGGTGCTCTAGTAACAGTAACTCCTTGTTAGAGCAATTGACTCCCATGCGGAAGGTTGCTGGTTCGATACCAGTTTGGGGCGGGTTGGGTGGTGTAGGACCGGCGGGGTTACATAAGCATTATCAAAATCAACTTTACATAGATATAAAATCAAATTTAAACAAAATAGATTGTTGCATGTTTTATAATATGCTGTAATAATTTTGAACGTCATTGTTTTTATCATTATTTACCATGTATAGACATTACATGAATCAATAGGTCATGAAAATTTACTTGAAAGTTCTAGAAAAGTCATGGAATTTTAGTAGTAAAGATGTGTATGAACCCTGAAAATAAAGCATTTGATTTATACAATGTCTGGTTTGGATGCAGTAAAAGTCATTTGTGGGTGGAATCTTTCTTTTCAGATGCATAATTTATTTCATCAATGCCAATATTTCCTTTTAAATCAGTGAATTAACCTGTCTGTTTTAGCTGTGCGGTATTACTGTATATAATACAGTTTGTAAAGTGCAATTGTTGTTTAATTTTCAATTTATTCAATTTATTATTACTGGTTATTTATTCTTGTTGCTGTAACAAAAAGAAATGTTGTCCGCAGCAGCTTTGGTAAAATCATTTGGAAAACGAAAAGAAAATATCTATAAAAACTATAACTGCTTACAATGAACAATCCGCAGACGAGTTTCTTACATACTGATTTTTAAAAGCTCAACCTAAAACTGAGCAGTAGTGGGTTTTTAGAGTTTTTAAGGCACTCAGCATCACTTCTCTCTGTTATAAGCTATTCAGTAACAAAGACAAAGAAGATATCTCATCAAATCTAATCTATTTTTTCTCCTTTACTGCAGTATACAGAAGCAGAAGGAAAGAAACTGGGAGTGACTGGCTGGGTGAAAAACACTAGACAGGGCACTGTGGTTGGACAAGTGCAGGGACCTCCTGAAAAAGTCAAGGAAATGTGAGTGAAGTTTATTTATTTGCGCGTTCTGTTGTTCTGTCATGCGCAGTGCGTGTTCTGAACAGCAGATGGCGCCAGCGCTTCAGCGTTGGTGTCATGGAAGGGTCTAGAAAGGCTCTTTGTCACAGTGAGGGTGTGAAATGGAAACTCACACACTTGTGTTTGAGAGCTTTGTGCTGCAGCCTATAATCACCAGATGGAGACGCAGGAACTGAAGAGCTTCAGCAGAGCACATTTAACACTTGCACTGGTTTTTTTTAAGTGTCTGTTGTGCTGAGTGTGTGTGCATTTGATTGTGTTAAGTGTGTGTGCATGTGTGTTTTGTTGAGAATGTGTGTGTGTGTTTAGTGTGTATTTGAGCATAGTTTATGTATGGCATACTTATGTGTGTGTCTGCATGTGTGTTGAGTGCACGTGTGTGTTGAATGTGTGTGTTGAGTGCATGTGTGTTTAATGTGAATTTGTGTTTACTGTGTATGTGTTGAGTGTGTGCACATTTATGTGTGTGTCTGCATGTGTGTGTTTGTGTCGAGTATGTGTGTTTGTTGAGTGTGTCTGTGTCTTAAGTGCATGTGTGTGTTGAGTGTGTATGTGTTAAACGAGTGTGTGCGTTTGTGCATGATAGGTGTGTTCGCATTTATGTGTGTGTTTGTGTCTGTGTTGAGTGTGTGTTTGTTGAGTGTGTCTTTGTCTTTAGTGCATGTGTGTTGAGTGTGCATTTGCGTCAAGTGTGTTTGTGTTGAGTGCATGCTTGTTGAGGGTTTATGTCTTTGTACCTTCCTTATGTTGTAGTTACCAAATGTGTGTGTGTGTGTTGATTTTGTGTGTGTGTGTGTATGGGCGTGGCCCAGTCTGCAGTCCCTCAGCTCGGGTGTGTCGTGGGGATGATGTCATGATGTCCGTGTGGGCGGGGTATGCAGCGGGGCGAGGGCTTGATGACATCACAGCTCTAATGGGAAGCAGACGCTCGTCAGTGTGAGAAACGGCTGAGAGCCTGATGTACAGTTATATACAGTATATCTGCCGTTTACAGCTCTGGTCATAGTTTTACAGAGCAGTGCTGTCCTTGGAAACAGATATTCTGTACGGACAGATGCACAGAATGTATGCATGGTGTTTTTCTGCTTTTCTGCAGTATGTTCGGTTTATGAGGTGTGACTTTCTCAGAGAAGTTTCAGTTTGGCAGAGCAGCACAGCAGAAAGAAAAGAAAAAATAACATCTAACCAATTTTCATATATAATATATTCATTAATAATATAGTGGAGGTGTGCATCAGCCATCTCAATTACAACCAGGGTTATTGATGTTCATCTGAGCTGAAATATTAAGAAAAATGTTAATTGAAATAAAATATACATTTTAAATAAAAAACCCTAACATATACAAGAAATTAACTTTAACTTTTTAATTAAATATATATAACACGTACATAACAATATGATAAAATATTTAAATTTAATAAAAATGACAATAAATCAATAAATAAAATGACAACTATATATATATATATATAGTTATATATATATATATATATATATATATATATATATATATATATATATATATATATATATATATATATATATATATATAATTGTTAATCATTTCTGAAAGAAAATTATTTGTATTTTTACAACTATGTATGTATACACTCACCGGCCACTTTATTAGGTACACCTGTCCAACTGCTCATTAACACAAAATTAACAGCGGCAGCAGAAGACCACACCGGGTGCCACTCCTGTCAGCTAAGAACAGGAAACTGAGGCTACAATTCACACAGGCTCACCAAAACTGGACAATAGAAGACTGGAGAAACGTTGCCTGCTCTGATGAGTCTCCATTTCTGCTGCCACATTCAGATGGTCGGGTCAGAATTTGGCATCAACAACATGAAAGCATGGATCCATCCTGCGTTGTATCATTGGTTCAGGCTGGTGGTGGTGGTGTAATGGTGTGGGGGATATTTTCTTGGCACACTTTGGGTCTATTAGTACCAATTGAGCATGGTGTCAACACCACAGCCTACCTGAGTATTGTTGCTGACCATGTCCGTCTCTTTATGACCACAGTGTCTCCATCTTCTGATGGCTACTTCCAGCAGGATAACGCACCATGTCATAAAGCGTGAATCAACTCAGACTGGTTTCTTTAACATGACAATGAGTTCACTGTACTCAAATGGCCTCCACAGTCAGCAGAGCTCAATCCAATAGAGCACCTTTGGGATTTGGTGGAACGGGAGATTCGCATCATGGATGTGGAGCCGACAAATCTGGAGCAACTGTGTGATGCTATCATGTCAATATAGAGCAAAATCACTGAGGAATATTTCCAGTACCTTGTTAAATCTATGCCACGAAGGATTAAGGCAGTTCTGAAGGCTAAAGGGGGTCCAACCTGGTGTACCTAATAAAGTGGCCGGTGAGTGTGTATAATAAATAAAATGTATATGATTTTCTATGGTTAATTATAAAGGAACAACAAGTAACACTCAGTTAATATGAAATATACATATAACATTGAAAAGATGCATTCATTTTTTAATTATACAGTAGACAAAACCCCTGATTACTGTGTGTGTGTGTGTCAGCTTCGCTCAGTCTCCTCTATCAGGTCAGTTGTTGAGCTGAAGGTTATTATATGCTCTGTGTTTGAGGCGTCCGCCGGCCTGTAAGACATTTTTAGTGCTGATTCTCCAGCGAGATTGTGTCCTATTTACTTCCACTCCAGCACACAACCCAGAAACCCCTTCATACGGAGACAGAAGAGCTTCTCCTCCTCTTAACACAAATGCGTTTGCTCATTAAATATTAACGCCGGTGGATAACAGTCAGACTCCGCCCACTTCTCTTGCTCTTGCTATCTTGTTTTTAATTTAATTTTTTTATTTATCTGTATGTTTCCATCCACCTCACAGCAAGAAGGTCGCTGGTTCGAGCCTTGGCTGCGTTAGTTGGCATTTCTGTGTGGAGTTTGTCTTTTCTCCCCGTGCTTTTATCACGGTATGACAACAAGCAGAAATGGTGAGCAGGAGGAGTCCGTTAGGTGGTAATAACTCCCCCCAAACCCTCTTCCCTATCTTTCCGAATTAAATACCTATTTTACTACATCCAATCAGCTCGCAGTAGAAAAAACAAGCCACGCCCACTGCTTTTTCATTTATTATTCAGTTTCTCTAGGAACTGCCTCACAATACGAATAAAACGGTCGCAGCTTCCAGTTTATGTGGACTTTAAAGTAATGCTAGATGTTGTGAACGGGTCTTTATTCTAGTCAGTGTATGGGTGTGTTTCTCCATCTGGGGTGTTTTCTCTGCTCTCTCCAGGGCTGTGGGTAATGGAGATCCCAGAGGATTTGTCTCCAGACGGTCCTCCACCCGGCCTTCAGCATTTGAGCTCCAGCTTCCCTCCAGACTTTGTTTATGAGCTGCAGACGTGATGCCGTACAGCTGTCGAATGTGACGTTACACACTTCTGCTGTTTTAAAGGGGTTTTCAGCTTCTTAAGAAGATATCAAATTCAATATTATTATTAAAAATCATATATATTAGAGAGAGAGATGTCCATGCTGAGAACTAAAACCTGAGAATTGGATAAAATAAAATGTCCGTAGTGTATGTGTGTATGTCCTGCTCCTCCAGGTTAAGGGTTGAGCATTGGGCTAACCACCCACCTCGTAAAAGTTAGATGTTACGAAGCACCAACATGGTGCGGCTAAATAACAGCATAAATGGCTCAGGGAGTAAGTAAGATTAAGATTATAGTAGTATAAGATTATATATAATATTATTATGTAATTGTGATTTGATTTATTTATCTATTTTAACCCTATCCATTTCAGCCCAAAACACCCATCAGATTATTTATTATAGCCTCCAGAATCTGCCCATTTTGTACAGTGTAGCTGTTTTTATAGCATACTTGCCAACACTCTCGTTTTTCCCGGGAGTCTCCTGTATTTCAGATCCATCTCCCGTATTGTGCTGTCTCCTTGAAAACTCCCGGAATTCCACCCCCCACCCCCTCCTCAGCTGTTTGGTACAGTCCGGCTAGCTTTTTGGTTCAGTCCCCATGCGCACCAAACCCAACTTGCAACCATCTTCATACCCGCTCCCCGCTCTTCAGTTCGCGCACACCCCCGCATAAAATCTCCTGGATTTTTAGATCTGAATGTTGGCAAGTATGTTTTGTAGCCTCTGGCTTTAAATGCAAATGAGCTGCTTCTCCCCGCCCACCTCTCCCACAAGCATGTCTGCTTCTCATTATGTGTTACGTCAGATAAACAGCAGTCAGTGATGGAGACAGACACAAATGAAACTGAAATACAGTTCACTAGTCAAAAATACCAAGTTTAGTCTGCGCCAGTGGTGTAGTAGTTAGTGCGTCGACACATGCACTCCGTTGCTCATGGCGACCCGAGTTCGATTCCTGCCTCGTGGTCCTATGCCGATCCTTCCCCTCTCTCTGCTCCCCACGCTTTCCTGTCGGTACTCTCTGCTGTCCTGTACATTAAAGGTGAAAACCCCCCAAAAATATATAAAAAAAAAATAAATAAATAAAATACCAAGTTTATTTGATGTAGATGTGGTGGAGTTTATTCAAGCCTTTCTGACATGATGAATCACACACAAATGTCGTTTGCAGTGTACAAACACACACACACACACACATGTGCGCATTTAGTGACACCATGTGGCTGTGGTGAATTGACCCTTCGCTAAGCCACACCCGAAAACCGTCACACACCAATCGTGGCTTAGCAACCGTAGCTACGTGCAGGAGGTCTGTCAAGCTTTCAAGTGAGGGAAACAAGCCAAAGCGTTGTGCATATGGATTGTGCAAATCTGATACCCGGTATCCTTAAAGTTTGGACAGGATGGTGGAATTTTTTTCCCTTTCCAAAACCTAAAACCCAAGTGGAGAAGTGCCAGCGTGGATCAAGCTCTGTAAGGGGCGCTAAAGGAGCAGAGTTAAGTGTCTCATTATGTGTTACGTCAGATAAACAGCAGTCAGTGATGGAGACAGACACGAGTGAAGCTGAAATACAGTTCACCAGTCAAAAATACCAAGTTTATTTGATGTAGATGTGGTGGAGTTTATTCAAGCCTGAAAACGATGAATCACACACAAATACCATTTGTAGTGTACATACATAAACACACACACACATGTGCGCATTTACTGACACCATGCGGCTGTGGTAAATTGATCCTTCGCTAAGCCACACTCGAAAACCACCACACACCAATCGTGGCTTAGCAACCGTAGCTACGTGCAGGAGGTCTGTCAAGCTTTCAAGCGAGAGAAACAAGCCAAAGCGTTGTACATATGGATTGTGCAAATCTCACCTGTTCCCCAAAACGGACTAATTATATCCCTGGAAATGTCTGACACTAGCGCATACATACTGTAATAGACGTGCCATGCACAAAAGCTTGAAAGGCGTAACAACAGTAACTAAGGAAGGCGGGGCTTAGCGAAGGGTCAATTTCATAACGATTTTATTACAAACTTGCTCTGTTTTAAAAACATTTGAAACTTATAAAACTTATACAAATCACAGAGAGTTGGAACAGATCTTTTAATCACGTTTATTTGCAAAAAAACAAGCCACACAACAAGAAGGTCACTGGTTCAAGTCCCGACTGCATTTCTGTGTGGAGTTTGCATGCTCTCCCGTGTTGGCGTGGGTTTCCTCCGGGTGCTCCGTTTCCCTCACAGTCCAAACACATGCGCTATAGGTGAATTGGTTAACTAAATTGGCCGTAGTGTATGAGTGTATGTGTGAATGAGTGTGTATGGTGTTTCCCAGTACTGCATATGTTTTACTGCCGCGTAAAATAAATGCTTGAATAATTGGTGGTTCATTCCACAGTGGTAACCCCAAATAAATAGAAGTCGAAGGAAAATGAATGAATGTATAAAAACATATAATAATATGTAATGATGATAATAATAATCTGGTGTTTGGGTCTGGGGTGTTTCTGCTGCTGTAGTTGATCGAGTGTGTTCTTCCGGCGGATTGTTCGACTGAGGTTTATGGATATGTCAGACGCTATGAGGAAATTCCTTCCTATCACAGTTTGTCAATGTTATCAGACTTCCTCACCGGGGAAACTCCTTTCCTTTTCTACACAATGAACACTTGAAAGCTGTGTGTTTCTGAGCTCCAGCAGAGCATCAAGGTCCCGGGATTCTTCAAAAGAAATCGAAGAACGAACTCAAATGACGTCATTTTGAACTAAACCTGGCCGAAACATCGTTCTTTTGAGCTTGTTTCAGCAGTTTGAAACTTTTGGAGACCGACTTTTGGAGGAGTTTGTTTTGACTCCTAAATACCTTGTTTGTTCACACGTACATTACACGTATTTACCCCCCGTCCTTTTTTAAACACAATGACATTCACATGAAAACACAAAAACCCTCTGTGATGCACAAATGTGGCGATAAAACCCTTTTATATTGAATTCACATCAAACTTAGATTTATCTATTCACGTAAGTTACATACAACGCTGGTATTGCACAAAATTTGCCTCAACTGTATCTATTGCATTTGGAGAGAAACCAAGATGTGGACAATCTGTGTTGGACAATCAGAAAGGAAAAGTAAAACATTCTGTTAAAAAAGAAAGAAATGTCAATAAAATGGTGATTAAATCACACTTAAATCCTTTTTACTTTAGTTTGGTATATATATATATATATATATATTAGTGCCTTCAATCGATTAAAATAAAAAAATTAACTAATTAATCACACTTTTTCTGCAATTAATCACGATTAATCACATTTAAAAGACTGAAACTTGTAATTTTGGCTATTCAAATGTAAAATTAATGTAAATGCAAGACCCAAAACTATTTAAATTCAAAATTTGATTGTTTATTAGAAATTTTTGTTTAATTTGTAACACAGATTTCTTCATGTAAACAACACACCCACAATAAACCATCAAGATCCTCAAACTGTTGGCTTGACAACTATATTTATTACAGAAATAAAAGCACAGGCATGTAAATGCTATTTGAAACAATCAATGCCAATAAAGAAAAAAAATTATTTCCATGTTGGATTCTGTGTTGACTGCAAAAAAGTGCCAAAATACAGGCAGCACAAATATGGAAATTGGAAAATTATAATAATAAAGTGTTGAATACAAAAAACTACTCATTGAAAAGGTGTATTGCTGAAAGTTAATTTTTAACATTAATCATAAAGTAGAAACAATTTAGTTTAGTCCTCCTTTACATTCAGCCAGTTGCTAAGACAGTCCAGTTTGTTGACATTATTGAGACTGTGGCCCTTTTCTTTTGAATGATGTGACCTGAGAGTGAGAACAGTCTCTCACAAGCAGGATTCAGCATGTGAATTTCGGTGCCTAATTTTGGTGCCACTGGTGCTACTACAAGGATGTAAGAAGCATCAAAGGGGTACATCTAATGGCTTGTTTCCACTGACTGGTATGGTACGGTTCAGTTTGGTACGGGTCACCTTTATCAGGCTTGTGTTTCCACTACCAAGGGTACCCTTTTGGTGGGCGTGGTGTATGACAGAAAGTTTCAGTTAACGTCATTCTCGCTCGAGGAAATGTCTACAGTAAAGCTGTACAGGTCGCTCACATATCATATGAGAAGCACTTCTCACTAAACAGACGCTTTATACACATAAATGCTTGTGTAGAAATGTTTATTACTAACTTTTCTATGAACATGAGTTAATTATAACTGCAGATCAATGACAGTGTGAAACAGCCTACTGTAACGTCTGTAATTATATTAAATAACTAAATAAATGAACATATATAAACACATACAGCCCCTTACAGTCTCCGATATGTTCCCAACTACAGAAGAACTACATATAGCAGACATTTCGTCCGTATTTAGGTTAAAAAACAACACAAAATATAGCCCACAGTCAGTGCAAACCTCTCATCTGTGTCTGTAATCTTCAGCAGCACATGTAGCCTCTGTTAGATAGTAATTCTGTCATTAACAGTTCATATTAGTCCAAAAGGTGAAGATAATAGTTACTCATGGCATTTTGTTCATGTTTGCTGAATAAATAATGTGCTCCTTTTTTTCTGGCTTCTACTTTGTTTCTTCGCGCTTCACTCTCGCGTTTGTCACTGTCTGACAGGATCAGGTTTCAAAAGCACGTCAATAATCAAGCACAGGTTATTATCATCAGCTCAAGAAGTTTGTTATTTCAGATATAGACGCGCGGTGAGCGCAAGCAAGAAAGCGAAACTTCTTGCACTTCAGACTGGCTCGTAAAAAACTACGAGGCACAGGGTAGATTCTGCTCTACTCCATGGCTTTGTGGCTGTTCATCAAGACGACGACAAGGTTTGTTTGAGCCCAGATCGACCATGGCTCGTTATTATATGTATACATAATTCCGCTATAATCTCTCGCTGTGTATTTTAAACATGGCGGGTTTTTGTTTTCATTCTGGCTTGTTGCGTAAGCAAATGACGTATCTCTGTAAACCAATAGCGTTCAGCTGCGCGTCTAGCTCCGCCTTTTGGTACCCTTTCTCGTGTTTAGTACCCTTTCGAAATGGTGCCGAAAAAGTGGTACAGTACGGTTCGATTCGGTACGCCTTTTGACAGTGGAAATGGCCATAAAAGCGTACCGAACCGTACCGTACCGTACCGTACCACTCAGTGGAAACGGGCCATAAGGCACCCACAGTTACACGTTGTGTCATACCAAAGAGTAAGTCTTACAGGGACTTTGGTCACACCATGCGCGCACACACACACACACACACACAACGCGCGCAGTACAGCGCATCCGGTGAGCGACTCCCTTCAGATTCATCAACACGTACCATCGCGTTCATTAAATTTGCTTAAACTAAGCGCTCTAAAGTGCGGCTATATTGTACAAGCAAGGATTCTGACACAGCAACCTGAAGCAGACGCTTTACAAAAGTTGCGTTTAAGATGGAAACATGTCAATCTAATGAAACATTTCTGGGCTCATGAAATCATCTTAAAGGAATGCGCTGTCTTTGACAGCTTGCAACATCATCTGAGTTTCATTGAGTACATTTACATGGACACCAATACTCCGATTTTAATATTATTAAGATAATACTCTGATTAAGAGTCTACAATGTAAACAGCGATTTTTTTTATTACCTTAAAGGACCACCGAGTCTCAAAATGCGTAGGTTTGTCTTTCCATTTGGCATGTGGTATCAAATTCCATTAAAACAAAAGTCGAAAGAAACGCTGAAGAGCCTGGTGATGAGACATTAATTGTTTTATACTGAAGCTTTCCTTCTAAAAGCTTTTCCTTGGTCTTATCCATATTTATTTCCACGTTGAACATGTCTAACCACAACAGGAAATAAAAAACCTAAAACTGTTAATTGCCTTAATTTTTTTTTACATGTTAAATATTTCTAATTAATCGCATGCGTTAACGCACTAATTTTGACAGCACTAATATATATATATATGTAATATTAATTTATATGATTTTATTGACATTTTACTTCAGTTTGCTTTATGTTTACTGGCATCTAGATCAATTATAAGAAGTTCAAGTTTTATGTATATAGTATAGTTTTATATACACTCACCGGCCATGAGTCAGATTTTCGGGTCAGAATTTGGCATCAACAACATAAAAGCATGGATCCATCCTGCCTTGTATCAGCGGTTCAGGCTGGTGGTGGTGGTGTAATGGTGTGGGGAGTATTTTCTTGGCACACTTTGGGTCCATTAGTACCAATTGAGCATGGTGTCAACGTCACAGCCTACCTGAGTATTGTTGCTGACCATGTCCATCCCTTTATGACCACAGTGTCTCCATCTCCTGATGGCTACTTCCAGCAGGATAACGCACCATGTCATAAAGCGCCAATCATCTCAGACTGGTTTCTTGAACATGACAATGAGTTCACTGTACTCAAATGGCCTCCACAGTCCCCAGAGCTCAATCCAATAGAGCACCTTTGGGATGTGGTGGAACGGGAGATTCGCATCAAATCTGCAGCAACTGTGTGATGCTATCATGTCAATATGGAGCAAAATCTCTGAGGAATATTTCCAGTAGCTTGTTGAATCTATGTCATGAAGGATTAAGGCAGTTCCGAAGGCAAAATAGGGTCCAAACTGGTACTAGTAAGGTGTACCTAATAAAGTGGCCGGTGAGAATGTATATAAATATATATATATAACTAAAATATAAACCTTTTCAGGATTTCTTCTTCAGTTAACTAACTGTTACTTCTATAAAGTACATTTACAGTCATATTTTCAAGAAAAGTGAATCTAGTATCTATATTTTTCTTTGTGATGTGCTCCTCAAATCTTTATGTGTGTTTGTGGTGTGTATTTGTGTAGCGTTGTGTTTGTAATCTCCTCCTGAACTGGTCATTGTGTTGCCGTAGAGACTGAGCTCCTCCTCTTCCTGGCAGGCCATTATGTTTGTGTGTGTGTGTGTGTGTATTGGTCAGTCATGCAGATGCAGTGTGTGATCCTGCATGAGCTCAGCAGTGCAGCATCCACTGGGAGCACAATAATGCATTTACTGCCTCTGAGGAACAAACTGCAGGAGATCCGGATATGAGAGAGAGAGAGAGAGAGAGAGAGAGAGAGAGAGAGAATGGAAGGGGAGTTTGTGGACGTGTGTGTGTGTGTGTGTGTAAGAGAGACAGTGAGTGTTTGTGTGAGTCTTGATATGTGTATATGTGTTTGTGTGAGTCAGTTTGTGTGTCTGTGGGTGTGAGAGAGAGTGAGTGAGTGACTTCGTGTGTGTCTTGACATATGTGTGTGTGTGCGTGTGTGTGTGTGTGTGCGTGTGTGCGTGTGTGTGTGTGTGTGTGTGTGTGTGTGTGTGTGCATGTGTGTATACCACCACACCCTTGTTTAAGAAGAAAATGTGGGCTGTTTCTTCTCCTGGTGGAGTTGCTTTAGTGTTTTTAATGCATAATTCTCTTTTACTGAAGATATTTTCTACAAATGTCATGCAAAAAATGACTAATAAAAACAATTGTCTATTTTATATGTAAATTCAGTAATTTTTGTAATCAAAAAACTATTTTGATATCATTTAAATGTATTATTTTGAATATATAATAGATTGTTTCACTAATGTTATAATATTATGTAACATTTTAATAAAAATATAATAAGAATTATTATTATTAATGTCTAATATAATATTAATACTAATTATTATTATTAATATGTAATAATAATAACAATAATTATTCGTTCATTTTCTTTTCGACTTAGTCCCTTTGTTAATCTGGGGTCGCCACAGAGGAATGAACCGCCAACTATTCCAGCATATGTTTTACGCAGCGGATGCCCTTCCAGCTGCAACCCGTCACTGGAAAACATCCATACACACTCATTTACACACACACACTACTGACAATTTAGCTTGCCCAATTCACCTGTACCGCATGTGTTTGGACTGTGGGGGAAACCGGAGCACCCGGAGGAAACCCACGCCAACACGAGGAGAACATGCAAACTCCACACAAAAATGCCAACTGGCCCAGCTGGGGCTCCAACCAGCGATCTTCTTGCTGTGAGGCGATTGTGCTACCCACTGCGCCATCGTGACGCCCACAATAATTATTATTAATATTATATATAAATAATTAGTGATTAATAAAATAATAACAATTATTATTATTATTATGTAACAATACAAAATAGTTTCCCAGAGATGGGTTGCGGCTGGAAGGGCATCCGATGCGTAAAACATGTGCTGGATAAGTTGGCGGTTCATTCCGCTGTGGCGACCCCGGATTAATAAAAGGACTAAGCTCAAAAGAATATGAATGAATGAAAAATACAAAATATTTTCTTATAATGTTTTATAAAAGATTTTTTAGAGTGAAA
The DNA here is from genome assembly GCF_903798145.1 of Danio aesculapii. Lineage (NCBI taxonomy): Eukaryota > Metazoa > Chordata > Actinopteri > Cypriniformes > Danionidae > Danio > Danio aesculapii. The sequence continues at coordinate 44,264,710 of NC_079445.1, read as the reverse complement.
GTGAAAGGCGGCTGGAGATATTGAGCAGTACAGTGTCTTAAACCCTGGAGATATTGAGCAGTACAGTGTCTTAAACCCTGGAGATATTGAGCAGTACAGTGTCTTAAACCCTGGAGATATTGAGCAGTACAGTGTCTTAAACCCGGCTAACTTGACGTGTGTTGTTGGTATTTAATGTTTGTTTTGTCTGTTTTTGTCTCTTCTGCAGGAAGTATTGGCTCAGTAAAGTGGGCAGCCCGAGCTCTCGCATCGCCCGCGCTGAGTTCAGCAACGAGAGAGACATTTCCAAACTGGAGATTCATGGATTTGGCACTCGCTACTGAACAAACACAAAACCACAACACAACAAACTCACAACACAATGCACCTGCAGCAAACTCACATGTTTGGTAGAGATTAACCACACACTTTACATGGAAAACGACTCCTTTGTCCCTTTATTGGCCATTTTTGCTTCTGTTTGAATTGTATAACTGTAAATATGAACCTAACTTGGATTATTTGTAAAGTTTACTTAAAGTATAACTGATTCTGTTTAAAATAATTAAGCATTTTTAAAAGGATGCATTCATTTGATCAAAATATAGATTAAATATATGAATTTTTTTCACAATTTAACTTTTTAACATTAATATATATATATATATATATATTTTTTTTTTTTTCCCTTTTTTTATTTAAGTAGTCGAAAAACATACATTAATCAACATAACTTACAACACAACATAAATATAAACAGTGCTTTAACATTGTGTACATATAAACAAAGACAAAAAATAAAATACAATAAAATAAAATGAAGACAACATCAGTATAAGCAAAACCTGACAGCAAACCAATCAGCATTTTGTCCAGTTATAGTTACATTTGGCTTTGGAAATAATTTGTGAAAGGACGCCACATGGCAGTGAACTTGGACCTGGAACCATTTAAACTGAGTCTTATTTTTTCCAAACTAATAAAATGCAACACATCATTGGCCCACTGTTTAAAAGAAGGGGGAAATGATTGCTTCCAATTGATTAGGATCAAGCGTCTTGCTAAGAAAGAAGTAAAGGCAATGCAGTCCAATTCACTTTTTGACAAATTGTTATTTTTATATACAATACCAAAGACAGCAGTTAAGGGATTTGCAAAAACATAACATTAATAGGTTTTTAAAAGGGAATTATTCCTGTGATTTAATATTAAAGTTTCAGGAATATTAAATATTTCAAAATTCAAGTTTTAGAAACAACAAATAATAACTCGACTTCTAGTTGATCATTTGGTATCAGAAGTGGCTTATATGAAAGGTAAAGGCCTCTAGATTACGCTTATTTGAGCACAATAAAATATGATCCTTCCTTGATTATGACTGATTTCATTAGGACAGTAAGGTCTGACTCTGCTTAGACTAAAGTCTCATCACTGAACCTTCAATAATGTCCAGTATAGAATATGTGGTCATGCTGCAGTGGAAACAGAATGAATATTGTGTCTGACTCCATCATGAGCTTGGAGGACTGCATCCATACATCTCTGCAATGACTCAAATCACTGATTAATAAAGTCATCTGGAATGGCGAAGAAAGCCTTCTTGCAGGACTCCCAGAGTTCATCAAGAGTCTTTGTGTTCATCTTCAACGCCTCCTCCTTCATCTTACCCCAGACGTGCTCAATAATGTTCATGTCTGGTGACTGGGCTGGCCAATCCTGGAGCACCTTGACCTTCTTTGCATATGAAGTATGAGAAGGAGCGCTATCCTGCTGGAGAATTTGACCTCTCCTGTAGTTTGTAATGTAATGGGCAGCACAAATGTCTTGATACCTCAGGCTGTTGATGTTGCAGATCTCTTGAACGCCCCCATACTGAATGTAACCCCAAACCATGATTTTTCCTTCACCAAACTTGACTGATTTCAGTGAGAATCTTGGGTCCATGCTGGTTCCAGTAGGTCTTCTGCAGTATTTGTGATGATTGGGATGCAGTTCAACAGATGATTCATGGGAAAAATCCACCTTCTGCCATTTTGATTAACTAGAAGTCCAGTTATTATTTGTTGCTCTTACAACTAGGACCACAACAAGACTTTTGTCAGGTAGTGTATTTTGTACATTAATAAAACACATATTTCTCGATCATCATATCAGTATATCATATTAATTTCTGAGAAATGATGCATTAGTTTAAAAGTTGGGGACAAGATGTAAAAATAAATAAATAAATAGATAAAAGTTTTATTATTAAGGAATGCATAAATTAATGAATTAAGATTAATGATATTGGTTAAAAATAAGTCCTGATCATCAAAGACACTAAACAATAAATATTTATGAATTAATAAATAAATTAAGAAATTTTATATATTTAATTAAAAGTCTTTTAAATAATAATATATTACATTTTTGTTTTACTTGTATTGATGAGTAAAACATAAGACTAAGTGACCACAAATAAAAGTTCATTATTCCAAACGTCTGCAAAGAAGAGCATGTTGATGATGTTATCAGATCAATAAACGTTTATTAAAACATAATGACAGTGAACAGATGCTTTTATTGCTAATGCCTCATTTCTAATGCATATTAACTGACTATAGTGAGCTCTCGGTCTGTAATATGAGCTCTGATTGGACAACGGGATCCTCTTTCAGGAGATGTTCACTTTACACATAATGGACCAATCAGAGCCTCCGTTACAGTGATCCTGATTCTGTCTCTATGCAAAACACTCTGATCTGAGCAGTGTTTAAGAGCTGTATCATTCAGATGGTGTGTGTGTGTGTGTGTGTATGTACATGTGTGTGTATGTGAGTGTGTATATGTATATGTGTGAGTGTGTTTGTGTTTGAGTGTGCATATGCATATATTTGTGTGTGTGTGTGTGTGTGTGTGAGAGCGTATTTGTGTTTGTATTTGTATGTGTGAGTGTGTTTGTTTGTGAGTGTAATTGTGTTTGTATATGTGTGTGAGAGTGTATGTGTGTGTGTGTATGTGTGAGTGTATATATATATATATGTGTGTGTGTGCGTGTGTTTGTGTGTGTGTATACTGTATATGTGTGAGTGTGTTTGTGAGCGTGTTTGTGTGTGTGTGTATATATGTGTGAGCGTGTTTGTGTGTGTGTGTGTATATATGTGTGTGTTTGTGTGTGAGCGTATTTGTGTTTGTATATGTGTGTGATTGTGGGTGTGTATGTGTGAGTGTGTATATGTAAATGTGTGAATGTGTTTGTGTGTGTGTGTGTGAGCGTATTTGTGTTTGTATATGTGTGTGTGAGTGTGTATGTGTGTGATTGTGGGTGTGTATGTGTGAGTGTGTATATGTAAATGTGTGAATGTGTTTGTGTGTGTGTGTGTGTGTGTGAGAGCGTATTTGTGTTTGTATATGTGTGTGTGAGTGTGTATGTGTGTGATTGTAGGTGTGTATGTGTGAGTGTGTATATGTAAATGTGTGAATGTGTTTGTATACTGTATATGTGTGAGTGTGTTTGTGTGTGTGTGTATATATGTGTGTGTTTGTGTGTGAGCGTATTTGTGTTTGTATATGTGTGTGTGAGTGTGTATGTGTGTGATTGTGGGTGTGTATGTGTGAGTGTGTATATGTAAAAGTGTGAATGTGTTAGTGTGTGTGTGTGTATACTGGATATGTGTGAGTGTTTGTGTGTGTGTGTATATATATGTGTGAGTGTGTTTGTGTGTGTGTGAGTGTGTATGTGTGTGATTGTAAGAGTGTAAGTGTGAGTGTGTATATGTAAATGTGTCAATGTGTTTGTGTGTGTGTGTGTATATATGTGTGTGTGTGGGGGGGGGGCGTTTTTGTGTTTGTATATGTGTGTGTGAGTGTGTATGTGTGAGTGTGTGTGTATATATATATATATATATGTGTGTGTGTGATTGTGTCTGTGTGTGTATACATGTATATGTGTGTAAGCGTATATGTGTGAGTGTGTTTGTGTGTCTGTATATATCTTGTGTTTCTTACTTTGTGGGGACCAAGTGTCCTCATGCTAGTAAATTTTGAGAGTCTCCATAAAGATATTTGTACTGTGTGTGTGTGTGTGTGTGTGTGTGTGTGTGTGTGTTTGCATTTGCAGATATAGTTCTTCTAATGTGGTGTCTGAAATCCAGCTCCTTGTCTGTGTGTGTGTGTGTGTGTGTGTCAGACTGACTGTGCTGCTCCACAGACACAGATACAGTGTCTTCTTCCCAGCATGCTTTGCTCCAGTAAATCTGCATGTGCGCTGGAATCCTCTTAGCTGACAGTTGAAGATTAGATCAGCTTAAGCAGGGTTAGCGTGTCTCTGAATAGACGGACGCTAGCGAGCTGATCTGGGGTCAGTATGAACTCGCAGTGTCTCCGAGACTGTACAGAGCACAGATCCGGCCTCTGCTGGAATGTGCCGGACGCTTTGTTTCTTTGTGTTGCAGGGAAAATGGCCGAGCAGTTCCCATCGGTTTAATGAGACTGATCAACTAGTGTGTGGAAGCTCCATCACGCCTGAATGCCATTGGCTGAGATCTGGACATCAGTGAAACATTGTATCAAAGCGGAGTTCTGTTAAACTGATACAATGTGACAGATTTCAGCATTCCATTCTATTCGTGGCATCATGGTGGCTTAGTGGTTAGCACACAGTAAGAAGGTTGCTGGTTCGAGTCCCAGCTGGCTCAGTTGGCGTGGGTTTCCTCTGGGTGCTCCGGTTTCCCCCACAGTCCAAACACATGCGCTTTAGACGAATTACCAACCTACCAATGACGTCACACGGGTTCCTGGTTGGAAAGAGACCAGTTGGAATAGCAACAACCCAGGCTCATTCTGAAAACATAGTCCCGAAGACGTTTCTGGAGGCCGCGAAATACGTCCCGGGAGATACGTATTTTTGCAGTTTTTGTTTTCGCGAATCCGCGAGAGGCCGCTGTGTGCGCCTTTTTGGCTTCTCGGACGTCTCCCGCGAGTGCCGTTCGCGCCCACGCTGTTCTCGCATAAACCCACCAGAGGCCGCTGTCGAACGAACGCCTGTCTGTCCAACTGGCTGAATGATTGACTGGGTCAATCGGCCGGCAGACCCACCCTCCTTCCCTGAACCCAACCGATTTTACCGATCGACCCTAAACCCAACCAACGAAAAGCCGTCCGGAAAAAGAAAAGCCCTCGTCCGTTTTATTTATTTTTTTTTTACCACGTTTTCGGATTTTACCACATTCTCACCCTGTTATGAACCTCTTCGCTTTATTTCTTGGATTCTGTTTTAGTCTTACCTGATTTCTGGAAACGCTCTTCCCCGGACTCGAACCCGGTCGTCGTCATCGTGGTCAGCTCCTCTCTGCGTCTCGAGTCCACCGACGCACAGGACGAGCTAACCGGACAAACTGGTTGCAGCGGGAAAGCCCCCCACACGAGATAAGCGATCAGCCGGCAAGCGCTAAAAGGAACGGCGTCATACCGCCTCGCAGCGTTCACTTAAAAAACTAAATGCAGCCATACGTATCTCCTGCTACATAATTCGCGGTCTCCAGAAACATCTTCAGGACTACGTTTTCAGAATGAGCCTGTGTTGAATAGCAAACATGTCTTCTTGTGTGGTAGGATGCCAAAGTCCAAAAATAGAAAAGTTAACTTTGACCGTACACCACACTGCTTTAATGCCAACTGCAGACGTCTTTGGCTTAAAGGGAGCTGAATAAAGTGACGACCTAATTATAAATGCTCAACTCTGCAGCTCTCATTTCATATTAAGCAAGGTCACGCCATGCTGAATCAGACACATCACTCATTTTTGATTGCAGCAATGATTTCAGCAAAACAGTTATATATGGTTAATTAAACTGCGGACACTGAATGCTCAGAATGAAACGTGAAAGTGTAAGTTATTAAGGTAAACTTGGTTTTATATTCACACATTCATTCAGTGACAACTTGTGACACACTCCCTATATTGTTTACCACGGCACTTTGAATATTCGGTCTGAAATAACCTGCAAGTGTGACTTGAAAACAACATTAACACTGTTTATTTGACTGTGAACAATGTTGTACTGTGCTAGTCATAGGCTGCTAATGGATTTCACTATTTAGAGTTTGCAAATAATACTTTTCTGAAATTATATTATTAAGGAGAAAGTCCGAATGTGTGAATATAAAACCAACTTTACCTCTATGTGTAAGTTCACATACCCTGTCGTACAGGTGCAGTTCACTGTCAGAATGCAGTAGTTTTGCTTGTTGATCATTAATTACCCAGGCCGTATAGTCCCGTCTTCTTTCCTTGTGTTTGGCTAGGCAGAACCTCAGTTTTTAGCACTACATAGTGTTGAATCTGGTCATCATGGAGCATTATTTCTTGAACATGACCACACAGAACAAAACTCTAGGCATCCAAAGGCCTTTAACTTCTTGTAAAATCACTTGGAGTTTCATGAAAGATCTATACTTCGGGCTGGATGCTTGGTCATTTCGGCTTATCCAATATCCATTGGGAGGATGCGATCGCAAATGGAGCTGTCAGACGAACGCCGCTCACTTTAACGCTAATTTAGCAGAATCACTGTGCTTATCACTGGGTGACGAGCTGTTATTATGCGCTGAAAGCATTATGTAAATGATATATATAATATGTAATCAATATAACTTATTTCTAAAACAACAACAAACTCTGTTCCCTCGCTGTAAATGCTAGCGCTCCCCATTTTTTTCTGCCACCTCCCTGCGTGCACATCCTGAATGTTTACAAACATGATAATTCGTCTATAGGGGAATTGATTAACTAAATTGGCCGTTGTGTATGTGTTTCCCAGTACTGGGTTGCAGCTGGAAGGGCATCTGTTAAGTAAAACATATGCTGGAATAGTTGGTGGTTCATTCCACTGTGGCGACCCCTGATAATCACTAAACCGAAGGAAAATGAATGAGTGAATAATAACTACTACTGTTTTTCTTTTTCTGAAAGTCTCGATAACACCATCGTAGAGTTTTTCTGTTATTATTTCAGCAAACAGGATTGTAAATAATGATTTGTTGTACTCTCCTATTCACTGCGCTCTGAGTTTACCAACTGTGACGATTTCAATGCTGAGAAACATGCAAATGTCAAAAGCAACACAGGCTCATTCTGAAAACGTAGCCCTAAATACATTTCTGGAGAGCATGAATTATGTAGCCAGAGTTGCGTATGGCTGCATTTCATTTGTTAAAACGAACGATACGGGGCGGTATGACGCCATTCCTTTTCATGCTTACCAGCTGACCGCTTACCTCCGCATGGACGGCTTTCCTTCTGTAACCAGTTTGTTTCATTAGCTCGCCATGTACGTCGGTGGACTTGAGACGCAGAGAGGAGTTGACCACCATGACGGGGTTCAAGTCTGGTGAAGAACAGTTCCAGAAAGCAGGTAAGACAAAAACACTAAGGCAAAAAATAAAAGTAAATAACAGGGTGAGAATGTGGTAAAATCTGAAAACATGGTAAAAATCAGACGAGGGCTTTTCTTTTTCTGCATTGCTTTTGATAGGTGTTGGTTGGGTTTAGGGAAGTAGGTGGGCGGGTCAGTCAATAAAATTGGTCAGGTTTAGGGAAGGGGGTGGGTTAGTCGATCAGTCAGTCAGTCAAACAGTCAGTTAACAGCGGCCTCTAGTGGGTTTACATGAGAACAGCAGTCGCGAGAGAAATTTGAGATCTCAAAAAGCATGCACGGTGACCTCTAAATGGATTCTCGAAAACAAAAACTGCAGAAAAACATACCGCCGAGATGTATTTTGTGGTAGAAACGTATGTAGAGGTGCATTTTCAGAATGAGCCTGGGTTGGTCAAAAGACTCTATTTCAACAAACAAACCCCAAACTGACCAAATGGCAGCAAATTAAAACATATTTTTTTAAATAAACCAATACCAATAAGTACCCAATAATGGAGAATTGAATTTGTTATGCACCTTTATGAAATCTTTCACACTCATTGGTCTCTTTTTAAATGTTAAAAAAGTACTTTCCAAATCTTCAAGAATCTCTCTGCAATCTCACATCAATTTTTTCCATGTGCAACACATTATAGAGCTCTGTGAGCCATGTCTCAAATGTAGGTGGGCTTGTAATGATGTTTCACAGTCTGCATACACTGTAAACAATGCAGAGTTCCACAAAAGTTCTTCATGGTGTCTTAACACACATTGATTAAGTCAGTTTAATTGTTAATGTAAGTGGAATGAACATAAAATAATTAAATTGTCCCTCCAAAAAAACCCAATATTTTATTTTGATCCATTCAATCATTTTCTTTCGGCTTAGTTCCATTATTCATCACAGTGTTTCCCCACAGCGGAATGAACCGCCAACTTATCCAGCACATGTTTTACACAGCGGATGCCCTTACAGTCACAACTCAGTCCTGGGAAACACCCATACACACTCATTCTCACACACACTTCACTACGGCCAATTTAGTTTATTCAGTTCCCCTATAGTGCATGTGTTTGGACTGTGGCGGAAACCGGAGCACCCGGAGGAAACTTTTATGCAGCTGAAAGGGCATCCGCTGCATAAAACATATGCTGGAATAGTTGGCAGTTCATTCAGCTGTGGCGACCCCTGAAAAATAAGGGACCAAGCCGAAGGAAAAGGAATGAATAAAATTAGAGGCACATTTTATTTTGAAGTACAATTCATGCTATTAACAAGCTATGACCTTTAGCTCAATTAACTGCTAATTGGCTGCTTATTAACGGGTTATAAGTAGGGCCAGACAGAATCTGCTGACATTTTCTGCTATTTCTGCTGAGAATTTTGTAAAAATTCTGCGGATTTTGGAGTATCATAACTAAAACGTAATATATGAAATATAAAATAATACCTTTTAAACTTTTATTGAATGTTTACAATGCAAATCCAACTAGACCCGCTTATTTGGCAAACAAAGAAAGTCTCTCATATAATATCTCTACTAGAAGATTATTACTTTACAAACTGTGTGGTAAATAAATCATCAGAACATTTTCATATTAGTATTATTACTGAAATTTGTATAAAAACTGAATAAATATAAATTTTACACACATTTACACAAGTAAATAAATACTCAACGATGGGCTAAAAATCTACCGAAATCCGCAGATTTCGTGTGGGCCTAGTTATAAGGTAGTCGTTGGGATTGGGTAGGATTAGGGATGTAAAATAAGATCAAACTTTAAAAGCGCTAATAAACAGTTAATAGGCATGTAATAAGCCAGTAGTAAGTAGTGTGAATCGTTACTTAAATTAAAGTGTTACTGAAATTAGTTTTTAAAGCTATTATATTTAAAATATTCTTCAACATTAATAGGGAAGCGTTTGAGAAAGAATATAACTTTCACAGGAGATTTTTAACTGTGTTTTTACATATAAAGCTTTTATTTTTCAGTAGTGTTAGATACTGTGTTAGACATCCCGCAGGTTTACTGTATATAAGTGTGGGTTTGGATTGTGTGGGTCACTCAGTGTTTTAATGGACTCAGGGTCTGGTTGATTGGATCAGGGTTTTCTCTGCTCTGTAAGCGTGTTTGAGGTCTTTTAACATATTTAAAGTTAACCCGCTAAACATTTAATCTGACTTTCACTTTTAACTTCCCTGCAGTGTGTCTAACAGTGCTGCTTATCAATGTTTGTGTCTGTTTTCAATTATTAAAATTAGATATATTAGTTTGAGGCATCACGAATTGCAACATTGCAGCTTGTATATATATATATATATATATATATATATATATATATATATATATATATATATATATATATATATATATATATATATATATATATTGTTGCATTATTATGTTTTATGCTTAATTGTAAAGTTTACTGATTAAAAAAATGTCTAATATATATTTTTGGAAGAGCATTTCTTTTAGGGCTCACAGTCACCTAAAAGTACTCTCTCATTGTCATCTAGAATCTTAATACTTTGCTACTATCTTTCAAACAATTCGTATCTATCTATCTATCTATCTATCTATCTATCTATCTATCTATCTATCTATCTATCTATCTATCTATCTATCTATCTATCTATCTATCTATCTATGTATCTATCTATCTATCTATCTATCTATCTATCTATCTATCTATCTATCTATCTATCTATCTATATATATATATATATATATATATATATATATATATATATATTTACAGTACAATTCAGAGTAATAATGCCATTTCATTTTTACATTATTGCATCCGTCATGCTAAATAGCGATGGAACATTCTTTCCCCCATATTTTGATATTTGAAAGGATTTGAAGCATAAAAGTAGAGACTGTACTTGCATTAATATATATTTTTAAATGCATTACTTGAAAAATGTCCTTGTTCTGTTAAATATCACTTGGGAAAATTAAAAATATAAATTTAATAGCAAATTTGTCTTTAAACAAACAAACAAATAAATAAATAAAAATATAAAAATAAATAATAAAAAAATAATAGTTAAAAAAATATATATATAATAATAATAAAAATAAAATAAAATAAATATATATATATATATATATATATATATATATATATATATATATATATATATATATATATATATATATATATATATATAATTTTTAATAGAAACAAATACTTAAAAAATAAAATAATTTAATATAAATAAATAAAAAATGAATATAAATAAAAATGTAGAAATATAAATAAATAAATATTAAAATAAATAAATAAGTGAATGTGTTTGTGTTTCTGTTTATAAACCCATTTAATGAGGTTTTTAACCACATGACACGTCAGACCGAAGCAGGGACTCAATAACAGACAGGAAGCAGTGAAAGAACACAGGAAACTGCTTGCTTTTCTGATTTCCATTGGCGTTTCCATTTTTTTTATTTTATTGGTAGTGGAAAAATAGTTTCTGGAAAGCACATGTTCCTCGACTCCCTTCAGCTCTGGGTAATATGAAGGAGCACTAATGCAGAGACAGATTTCCTTTTCTGCATAAACACCTTTAAATGAATTAATAAATAAGAAGAGCTGGTGATCCCTGATGACTTTACAAATGTTAAGGCATAAGGTATATTAAAAATTATAATAAAAAACATATTGCATTGTATATATGAGCACTATCAAACGAGTAGCAGTGTGATATGGCTGTATATCGGCACTGGTGGGAGGCGTGCGTTGGCTTGAGGCTGCAGGCTGAGTGCCTTAGTGTCCCACCAACAGTGTTGTGCTGGTTACAGTTACTAGTTCAAAAAGTAACTTTATTATTTATTATATCTATTACTTTCACCAAAAAGTAATGCATCACTGTTAAAAGTAATTTCTGAGGTACTTTTCTAAAGAACGTTTTTAATGCTCCTATTAATGCCCTTATAACTTCACAGAAGTGCTGCATGGAGAATACACTGTTGATCAACTTCAGTTTTAATTAATTTGCATTCTCCCTACTAAAACACTAGACAGACTTAAACAAAGAGTCATTTTTAAACACTAATTTATTTAAGTCAGTCCAACAGCTCAAAAATGAAAATACACAAGGTGAATATTTTGAATAATATAATAATATAGAAACAAAACAAGCAAAAACTAAAGTTACTTCAGCATCATAAAAGTTTATATTCAACCCTTAAACATGAGCCTTCACAGCTTGAGCATGAAAACTAGCATTAAACCTTTATGAAATAAATAAATGAAAGTAATCTCCATTATCATTCAGAATCAATTTGGTGAAAATCAGCAGCAGAAAACTGCAGTTAAAGATGACCATAAATTTAATGCATTTTAAACAAAACAAAAGCAGAGCAGCTGCTCAAAAATGAAATCTATGCGCAATTTTCAATATAAACTACAATTAAAGGTGCAGTATGTAAGTTTGACACCCAGTGGTTGAACTAGGTAATGCACTCCTGCATCAAAACAAACGCAAGCGCAGGTTGCCAGATTGAGGACAGGAGCGAGTGATTTAAACCATGTTTTAAGCATCTACATTTAATAATGTAAAAGAGGGTTAATATGTGTTAAATAGATTATAAACCTGACCATTTGGTGAGTGAGTGCATATTCTGTGCTTCTGAATGGCTGTATTTACATTTCTGTTGTGTTTCGTCTGGTGCAAACAGCCAAATTGCTCATCACTGCGTACCTCGTCAACGAAGCATGTTGTTAGGACACGCGGTTACAATGTAACCCGCTCACCTAATGTTTACGCTCGTAATATTTATATCATTTGCTAATTAATAACCTCATGAGGAACTGAATCTGCTGATGTCCACCGGATGTCGCATTTCAGTCACGGACGCATGCTTTTAGAGCCTTTCTGAATGAATGAATGAACAAATGAAATACGCTGTTTTCCACCAAGGCAACCCGGGGTGCTGAAATATAATTGGCTAAACTGGCATTGGACAGGTTAAAATGACCAAAACAAAGACAGCGTTCCAGCACGGAAAACACATTTTCAAAGCAGAATATCTGACTTCAGCATTGTTTTTCAGATAAACAAGAATGTTCACTGAGCATGTTTCTGAATATCTGCAAACATATTCATATTTATGCTTTAGAAGAGTCAAAAACTTACAGACAGCACATTTAACTGTGGCATGTCAGCAACTTATGGAAATTAAGCTGTGCATGTTAAAAGTGCAAAACAATAATAAAAAATAAATCACAGCATTTTTTCTAAACAACACAACGCTCTTGTTTCTAAATAATGTGTTCTGAAATATAACAGAAATGTGTCACTGTGTCTACTAAACTAATCAATTTTGTTATATAGATATCAAATGTGTGCTTATTTATTTGAAACAGCAAACATAGTGGTATTAGTAATAGCAATTAATAATAGTAACGTTAATAGTCTCTCACGGGCGCACACTCGGTCTACCTCGCGGGCATTCGGTCTCTCTGCTTTCACTTGACTTTTGTCCAGTCTGGCACCTCATACATGATGCGTCTTCTGTACAGTGGTTGGTTGGCATCCACCAATCCCACAATGCGTCGTCGCTGTAAGCAGGAAAATGTGGGCTAGACTGCAGCCAAAATGTATTTTCTTTCGAAGTAACGGACAAACGCATCATACACTGAAAAAAGTGTTGCAAACAATTTATTTGTGTTGAATTTAAACAAACAAATTAAATTTAATAATGTTCAACTTAATTTGTTTGTTTAAATTCAGCCCAAATAAATTGTTTACAACCACTTAACATAAAAAAATTGAGTAAATGAAAGGAATCTTCTTTGAATATTTTTTTTCAGTGTATTGTAACGATAACAAAGTTAATATCTTTACAAAGTTATGCATTAGATTAATAGTTACCATCAAAAGTAATGGCGCTACAGTAACGCATTACTAGTCCCATGTTATTGCCCAACACAGCCCACCAGTGATGATATACAGCCATATCACACTGCTACGAGTGTGATATTGCGTTTATACAACAGTTCGACGGCATAATAGCGTATATAAAAAGAAAATCAAACATGGAGAGTCTCAAAAACCCTTTTGTATGAGGAACTACTTTCTTCCGCCATTCATTCACATCTGCAGCTGACATCAGAACAGCAGAAACCATTACTACTTCACCAACGTCACTGTAGAGCTAGTGTTTGAATGATTCTCTAGCGTAATGTCTACAGTGATGACAAAACAGCTGATTTTGTTTACATTTTAAGATTATGCCATCCGTCTACAGAGATTTCCCAGTATTTCTCTGTTGGAATCGGGACATCACAATAATTAACCCTGAAAAAGCCAAATTAAGGGAAGCACTAACAGAAACACTACCCGACTATGGTATACAGCACCACAACATATCCCTGCTGAAAAATCCAGCTAAAACCAGCCTAGGCTGGTTGGCTGGTTTTTGCTGGTTGACCAGCCTGATTTTAGAGGGGTTTTGGCCATTTCCAGGCTAGTTTCCAGCCATTTCCAGCCTGGTTTAAGCTGGACATAGCTGGTTTTGGCTGGACTTCCAGCCTGGCTAGGTTGGTCAAGCTGGTTTTAGCTGGTCATTTTCCAGCCTGACCAGCTAAGACCAGGCTGGAAATGGCTGGAAACCAGCCTGGAAATGGCCAAAACCCCTCTAAAACCAGGCTGGTCGACCAGCTAAAACTAGCCAACCAGCCTGGGCTGGTTTAAGCTGTTATTTTCAGTAGGGATGTTTTATATATATATATATATATATATATATATATATATAAAACATGAACACTTTTACCAAAAAACACTGTATGATGTTGTTTTGACATTTCCGATCAACAAAGATCATCCTATTAATGATTACAGGTTTCCAACATTTTTCTAAATATCTTCTTATGTGGTCAGCAGGAGAAAGAAACTTATAAAGGTTTAAAACAAGTAAAATAAGAGTAAATGATGGTGACAGAATTTACATTTTTGAGTGAACTATCCCTTTAAAGTTCACATAACCCAGATGCTGCGACTGTTGTTTTTTTGTGTCTGATTGGATGTGGTAAAGTAGGCGTGTCGTTCAGAAAGATGGGGAAGAGGGTTTGGGTTGAGTTATCACAACCTAACAGACTCCTCCTGCTCATCATTTCTGTTTGTTGTCAAAACTGACAGCTGGAGGGGCGTGGTTAAGTATGTTAGCCACGCCCAATACCTCAGACAGACCTAATCTGAGAATTAAACTGAAACTAAAGTGCATTTTCAGATTTCAACTAAAGATTACAAACAATTAAAGATTTTCTTAACAACATGCACAGATGAATTGTTCACCACAAAACTAGCAACGTGAGCTAACTAAATCAATATGGTTAGTTTTAATTTCATGCGTACTTTACTGCTTTCCAAACAAAATATTCTAGAATGTTGTGTTCAGCAGAAGGCATTGTCTTAAATCAGATTGGATGATTAGTATTCATCTTCTGTGTGTGCATTATTGTGTTTGTAGTAGCAGCTCTATTGAGTGGGTGTCAGATTTCCTATGGTCACTGTTGCATGGCAACCACTAACACTAACCCTGGCCAACAGCTCTGAACACACACTTTCTCCAGTCCTCGATGGAGCAGAAAACCCAGCGTTATGCAGAAATACATCTGCCTCGGAGAAAGAAGGTTTGGGAGGTTTTCCAGTAAGTATACTGTATGTTACTGTATTTAATGCAGAATGGGTTCATGACGGTATCAGATTTTCTTGTTGCTTGTTACTTGCTGAAACTTTTAGCACAGGATATGGTATTACTATCATGATATTGACCTCAGTATTCAGAATTATTCGCCCTCCATTTTATTTTTCCCAACCAATTTCTATTTAACGGAGAGATTTGTTCAGCACATTTATAATCATAATAGTTTTAATAACTCATCTCTGATTACTTTTATCTTTGCGATGATGACAGCACATAATATTAGACTAGATATTGTTCAAGACACTAGTATTCAGTTTAAAGTGACATTTAAAGGCTTAACTAGGTTAATTAGTGTAACGTTAGGGTAATTAGGCAAGTTATTGTATAACAGTGGTTTGTTCTGGAGACAATCCAAAACTAATTGGAGACAATCCAAAACTAATTTTGGATAAAATAATATTGACCTTAAAATGTTTTAAAAAATGAAAAACTGCTTTTATTCTAGCCGAAATAAAACAAATAAGACTTTCTCCAGAAGAAAAAATATTATAGGAAATACTGTGAAAAATTTATTGCCCTGTTAAACACCATTTGGGAAATATTTGACAAACAGGCCCATAACCAGGAGGGGTTCGGGTGGTTCGGAAGACCCACCCCTCACTGACAAAGGTCCAGAATTTGTCCCACATGAGCTCATTTGTCCTATTTTGACTGCTATGCCATCATAAATAGTGAAAATAACCCATCGAAAAAGGCTTTATGTGTTTATATCACCCCAGTATGACGCTCTATACACTATACATACACACATGCCTGTCAAAACAGCTTGAAAAGTAGATTTTTTTTTTACCATAGGTGCCCTTTAAAACTCTTTTTTCCAAATGATATATGATGTAATACAT
The DNA here is from genome assembly GCF_903798145.1 of Danio aesculapii. Classification (NCBI taxonomy): domain Eukaryota; kingdom Metazoa; phylum Chordata; class Actinopteri; order Cypriniformes; family Danionidae; genus Danio; species Danio aesculapii. The sequence continues at coordinate 44,248,767 of NC_079445.1, read as the reverse complement.
TTCTATTTAAAACACAAATATTTGTCATATTTTCTATTCTAAATATTTAGGAAACATTTTTGGTACATCAAAAAGTGTGGTTATGATGACCATCCAACAAGCTAATTCAGCTAAATACAGTGCTTAAAATGTCACCTAAATTCAGTATTTAAGTCTTATAATTAAATAGAAAATAATGTGAATAACTGCAGAAAGGTCCACTTTTTGAGAAAAAAAAAAAAAAAGATCCACCATTTCACCAGGCTGGCTACAGGCCGAAGAAAAAAATCACAGGAGGGCGATTAATTTTGAAGTGCCCATAATGTCAATATTGTTCTTTACCACAATGTTTTGAATTACTGAATATTACCATATATCTATAATGCAGATGAATGTTATCATTGTAACTGTGTGTGTGTGTGTGTGTGTGTGTGTGTGTGTGTGTGTGTGTGTGTGTGTGTGTGTGTGTGTGTGTGTGTCCTCTACATGTGCAGTTCAAACAGCTTCAGGATATTTGATGAAACTCTGCCAGAGCGTCTGGATCCTCCGAGTGTCTTTCAGAGTCAGAAATGTCCTTCTGGATCAGTAAAGGAGTCCGAGAGCCGAAACATCCCGCATCCACACAATGCCAGCTTCATCAGGACCAACGTCAGGTTCCTCAATCAACCCATTGCTCATATGGAGAACACACACACTCAAGAAGAGCACGTTTAAAGGAGACCTATTCTGCCCCTTGTTACAAGATCTAAAATGCGTCTCTGATGTCTCTAGAGTGTGTGTGTGTGAAGTTTCAGCTCAAAATACCACACAGATAATTTTATATAACTCTGAAACTGACCCTTTTAGGCTTTGACTCTAATTGTGCTGTTTTGGTGACTGTCGCTTTAAATTTAAATGAGATCTTTTTAAAAGAGGGCGGAGCGACAAATGCCTGTGTCTCAGTATAGTGGCAGATTCAAAAACAAGACTAAAGTCCTATGCTAATGAGGGAGAGATGGTCACTAGTGGGCGGGGCTTTCCCCCTCTGATGACATGTACTAAGGGAGAATATCAATCAAAGTGTTTCTGGTGATAATTTAAGAATTGTTTAGGAGAAAGACTTGGAGGTGGAATTTGAAGAGGGTGAATGGGAAGCAGTAGTTTCTGGTATAGGGGTCCTGTGAGAGATGCTAGAAGTAAACTCGAACATTACAAGATAATTAACCGATATTACTGGACCCCAGTAAGATTGCATAGGCTAGGATTAATGAAAAGTAACCACTGTTGGAAGTGTGGTCTTTCTGTGGGCACATTTATACATTTAATGTGGAACTGTCATTTGGACCCAATTCTATTTTGTACCCCTACCCTATTGACACTTAAAAACCAGGGTTAAGGGGAAGGGCTTCAAAATGTACCCCTAAGAATTGGGACAGCACTACAGCACTGCACACGTCATCACAATCTCTTGCTTCATATGAGATCAGACGATGGCGACTGCTGTAGTTATTCCTGTTGTGTTGTTGTTTGGTATTTATCTTCAGGAGAACACTGAAGGCATATATCATGTTATCATAACCATCTAATGTGGCAATAAGATCGTAACTGTACTGTGTATTTACACACTGGCCATATTCATCATGTAAACACACTAAAACCACATTAACATTATAGCAGACATTGTAGACAGCTCATTCCCAGCCAATAGACTTTTCTGACAGGGGATTCCAATGTCATCGAGTATCAGAAGGGTGTGGGACTGCTGTACAGCAGTTGTTATTATTAGGGATTATATAGACAGTGAAATTTAGCTGGGCTTTTTAAAAGCATAGTGGTGAAAGACGCACACAGTTATGAATATATTAAAACTTGTCTTTGTTTGTTGTAAAAATTCGTAATAATGACAAGAAAATATTAACTTGTGGATCTCCTTATATCCGGTTGCAGCTGTGGCTGGTGTATTCTGGAAAAATTTCCTACCCCTTGGTTTCGAGTGTGGTCCTGAAAAATCTTCATTCATTCTCAAAATCTTCAATCTTCACCCTTGCCCTTAGCCCTACACCTTCAAGCTCAAGAGAATTGGGACACCCCTAATCATTGGTGGGAGTGCGCAAAACAAGGGGTAGAGGTAAGGGGAAGGGCCAAGGGGTAGAATTGGGATTGGGCCTTGGTGTCTCCATTCTGGACAAGAGTTATTCAGAACCTTGAGAAATGGCTGGGACAACCTTAACCTTATTCCCCAAGAGTTTGTCTTCTTGGTGATACATCCACTCTACGGAAGGGGATATCTAAAGCACGGGCTGGGCTAGTCGTGGCAGGTTGTATTATGGCTGTGAGACTGGTGCTGCGAAATTGGAAGAGCTCAGATACTCCCTCTTTTAACGATTGGATTGAGCTGATGACTTCTACTGCATCGCATGAACGTATATTGGCAAGACTTCAGGACTCCACCCGTACTTTCAGTCAGAAATGGGGTATCTTTTTACAGTATTTGGAGAGCATGTAAAAGAAAAATTCAACATGGGCTCATTCTGAAAATGTAGCTCTACAGACGTTTCTGGAGAGCGTGAATTATGTAGCCAGAGGTACATATGGCTGCATTTAATTTTTTAAATGAACGCTACAGGGCGGTATGACACCGTTCCTTTTCTCGCTTACCAGCTGACCGCTTAGCTCCATATGGACGGCTTGGACTTGAGACGCAGAGAGGAGATGACCATGACGATGGGGTTCGAGTCCGATGAAGAACGGTTTCCAGAAAGCAGGTAAGACAAAAACAGAATCCAAAAAATAAAATAAACAAGTAAATAACAGGGTGAGAATGTGGTAAAATCTGAAAACATGGTAAAAATCAGACGAGGGCTTTTCTTTTTTCTGGATTGCTTTTGATATGTGTTGGTTGGGTTTAGGGAAGTGGGTGGGCGGATCAATCAATAAAATTGGTTGGGTTTAGGGAAAGGGGAGGGTGGGTCAGTCGATCGGTCAGTCAGTCAGTCATTCAATCAAGCAGTCAGTCGACAGTGGCCCTTTGGTGGGTTTACACCAAGCGGCAACCTCCCGCTCTCCCTCGGGAAGCCAATACAGAAGTAACTGAAACTGCAATTCATCAAAATTCCGCTAGTCCTGGCTCCATAAGTTAGAATGGCCAACTCTACAGCAGAAAAAAAGGTGTTTACAGCCTGGTACAAAGAACGATTTTGGTTCATATAGCTATTATTACCCTCCATGACAACTGTGAGGGGGGTGAATTTTTTTATAACTCATCCATTTCCTTTATATTAGGTTATTTTAAGTTTGCATAATTAAGGGCGTGGCCACTTGAGTGACAGCTAGGTCTCGCTGGTCGCCGTCACTTCACCTCAGCTGAATCCGGCAGATTAGCCACTGATCTCGGCATATTCCTCGTATTTTTGTTTTGTTTTATGTGGCTTTACACAGTCAGCTGCCTTTTGGACTTATTTCTTACAATTATCAGATGATATGGGATGCTGTGTGCACTTAATTGTGCTCACAAACCATTCATGTGGCCTCGTTTCCCATGTGAGTAAAGTTATATACTTGTATACCATCTCTATAAATGTATTTGTTTTATTTAAGATCATTTATCATTAATATTTTTCTTTAGACCCGTAAAGCACTCCAGAATGTGACAGATTGATTAGCTTTAGGCTCTAGAACAGTCATCTGAAGCGTTGTCATACAGTGTTGTGCTGGATTTTATCAGTAGTCCTGCATTTACTAACACAGACTATATCTGAAGTGGTTGGAAGTAATTCGCGTTTTCCTCCTGTAGAAAAACGTCATAAGAGCAATGTTTAGTGGCTCAATGTATTACTACAGTGTTTTTGAAAGTCTAAACACTTCACTGATATAGTGTACAGCCAAGCACATTTGGTCAGAACACAAACGAGTCGCAGGTAATAAAGTATCAAGCGTTTCTCCCAAAGTAAAGTCTGTCTGCCAGGTCTAAGCAAGCTCTGCCCACTCTCCGCCTCTTTGCCCTTGTTTGGTATCCGCCGTGGGTGCGATGACGCGCGAACAAAATGGCGACTGTTGGCCGCGCCTACTTGTGGCTTCTTTTGCGCTCTTCAGAAACCTATGGGTGACGTCACGGATACTCCGTCCATATATTTTACAGTCTATGGTTTACACGAGAACAGCAGGCGCGAATAGCACTCGCGAGAGAAATTTGAGATCTTAAAAAGCATACACAGCGACCTCTGGTGGATTCGCGAAAACAAAACTGCAGAAAAACGTGCCGCCGGGACATATTTCACGGTCTCCAGAAACCTATGTAGAGGTACGTTTTCAGAATGAGCCTGGGTTGGAAAAACTGAAGGGTTGTCATTTTGGCTGTCTGTTGTATCATAACTTTTTATTTAATATTTATGTTATGATTGTTGTTTTGTTATTATTTTTATTATAATTTTTTTAAATTATTTTCCTGAATGTTGATTTTGTATTGTGAATTTTATGTTGTGTGGCGTATATAAGTTCAGAATTAAATAGTTCAATGACAAAAAAAATCGAAGTGTTTCAGCAGTGTTTTTATTAAGTGTGATTAAAAAACTACAATTAAACCATTTTTACTATTAAAGGCACACACTGTTGTCATACGAGTGTGTCTAAACCCTTTATGAAAGTGATTTTTACATAATAGTTTCCCTTCAAACACTGACCATATGGAGATATTAAAGAGAAATAATACTGGAGATATCAAAAAATAATTATGCCAATGTTAAATCTGCTAAAATTTAAACAGAAACCATGTCCCCAATGAAACCTCTTACATCCAGGACAGTGCTATCCTAAAAAAAGTTATCAAAAATGTTTTTATTATTTAAATGTAGATGAAAAAAAAATAAAATTTTTATAAAAATTTGTTATAAAATTTAATGTTACTTTACCCCCTGTGCAAACTGAAATATTTAATTTTTAACTTGATAGATATACACTTTCTGAACTGAAATAAAGCTTCATTCATTCATTCATTCATTCATTCATTTTCTTTTCGGCTTAGTCCCTTTATTAATCAGGGGTCACCACAGCGGAATGAACCGCCAACATATGCAGCATATGCTTTAGGCATACCCTTACAGCTGCAATCCATCACTGGGTATCATCCATACACTTCTGCATTCACGCAGATACACTACGGCCAATTTAGTTTGTTTAATTCCCCTATAGCTCATGTGTTTGGACTGTGGGGGAAACCAGAGCACCCGAAGGAAACCCACGCCAACACGGGGAGAACATGCAAACTGCTCATAGAAATGCCAACTGACACAGCCAGGGCTCAAACCAGCGACCTTCTTGCTGTGAGGCGATTTTTCTACCCACTGCGCCACCGTGATGCCCGAAATAAATCTTCACTTAAATATATTAAAAAGAATAAACAATATCTGTATCTGTGTTTGTTTGTTTATTATGCATTTAGAAGAGTTAAATATGGCTTGTTCTACAGCTAGCCATATTTTAATTAAATATCATATCTGTTATTTATAATATTATTATTATTTAGTAATATTTATTTACTTTTAGGTTTTATTTTTAATTTAATTTAATTTTTTTAATTATACATGAATCCAAATAAATAGTTTTAGATTCTTATTTATATTTATTTTCAGTAGTTTAATCTTATTTCAGTTTTATTCATTTTAATACTTTGACTTATTTGATGATAGTTTTTGTTTAGTTCTTATTTAGATTTTGTGTGTTTTCTGTCGAGTTTTTATGCATTTTGATGTTGGTACAGCAGTCATGTATATCTGGATTTTTGTAGGAATTCAGCATTAATCAAATATTATATATTTCTCAGAACTGTGGCACCGTTCACAGATGTGATCTGACTCTTGGCTGGCCTTGAACTGAAGTTTTCTACATCAGCGTTCATTCATCATCACAAACGCGCTGAATGTTTAGTCCTGTTTTAAAGGATATGACGTCATTTGTTGCTCCAAAACACTTGAGTAGTGTGTATGGTGAATCTATGTGTGTAAACATTTGATTTAAAGGGACAGTTCACCCAAAAATGAACATTTACTCATCATTTACTCACACTCACCCATGTTTATCAACGCAAGATTAAAACAATAGAGCTGGACAAATTTTAATCGTCATAAAATACATCTAAAATGAAGTTTTTTTTATATATATATGTGTGTGTATATATTAATTGCCTCATATACAAACACACACATATACACACACACTTATGTATATATATATATATATATATATATATATATATATATATATATATATATATATATATATATATATATATATGCTATATGCTATATGCATGCATGTGTGTATTTATATATACATAATAAATACAGAACACACATATAAATACAATACAAACACATTTCTCATGTAATAAACAACCTTTATTTTGAATGAGATTAATCGCGATACATTTTTGCTATGCACTAATTTACACTAAATCACATGACTTTTTTAATGCGCATGCTGGAATTTATTTAGTAGTGGAAGTTTATGTGCATTATTCTTGTCAAATAAAGCGTTTATTCTACTCAGTTGTGTTCATAAGTTTTATTTATGCGCATTCAAAAATATTTGCACATCTTGGAGTTTCCGTTTAAGCATTTCCAAAATGCAAATAAAAATAGGAGTATGGAAATGTGGCTTTCAATTGTAGAGGAAAATTGGAAGACAATGGCTGTTTTTACCAACATTCTTCAAAATATCTTTTTTAGTTGTTCAACAGAAGAAAGAAAATCAGAAAGATTGAAATGATGGCTGAATTTTCATTTTTGGTGAACAGTCCCTTTAAATATTTACCCTGCTCTCTCTCTCTCTCTCTCTCTCTCTCTTTCTCCCCAACCCCCACCCCACCCCCCCACCTCTCCCTCTTTCTCTCTCTCTCTACAGGGCCAGAAACACACATTCCTGAACACAGAAGGGTTGCGTTTGCCCACAGCAGGTCCCAGATCTGCTCTTTTCTGACCTCACTTTCCCTCAGCAGATGTGGAGAGATGAGAGTCCAGAGACCCGGCCCACTGCCGGACCCCAGAGACCGGGAAATCCCTCTGCTCTGGGCGGGACTGAAAACGTACAGCCGCTTCAACCATAACTCAACAGAATATAAAAATAAATAAATAAAAAGTGTTTCGCAAGTTGAACTGACCCTCATAAAGCATTTAGGTCTTTTAGATCTAATAAAAAAAGAACCAAACTTTTGCAAATGCTTTTAAACATTCAGTGTGCACGCCATTATTATTGTTAGTTTTGAGAAATATAACCATTTACAACTTTTAATTTCAGCAATTTTAACTAATTTAAGGTGACACGGTGGCTCAGCGGTTAGCTCTGTCGTTAGTTCAATTCTTGGCAGGGTCAGTTGGCACTTCTGTGTGGAGTTTGCATGTTCTCCTCATGTTGGCGTGGGTTTCCTCCAGGTGCTCTGGTTTCCCCCACAGTCGGAACACATAGGTGAATTGAATGAACTTAATTGGCTGTAGTGTATGAGAGTGTGTGTGAATGGATGTATGGTGTGTGTTTTCCAGTACTGGGTTGCAACTGGAATGGCATTCACTGTGTAAAACATATGCTGGATAAGTTGGCGGTTCATTCCACTGTGGTGACTTAGCTGAAGGAAATTAATGCATTTGAATAAATATGGAGCACATTTATTAGTCAAAAATGCTTTTATTATTGACAAATAATCTCTAATTATCGTATTTTTATTGTATTTATCCACACTATGAATTTATGAACCATTGCACCAACATGGCTCTGTAAAGATTTGTAGCATACTTTAGCCTAACAATTGTCATGTATAATTGAAGACAATATATATATAAATATATACACATACACAGTGGTGTGAAAAAGTGTTTGCCCCCTAGTGATTTCTTATTTTTTTGCATTTTTGTCACAGTTTAATGTTGAAGATCATCAAACAGAATACGAAACTACTGTACATAGCCCTGTGTGAAAACGTGTTCAACAATAAACCTAATAACTGGTTGAGCCACAACTTACAAGTCTTTGCCCAATCGTCTATGCAGAATTGTTGTAATTCAGTCACATTGGCGGGTTTTCCAGCATAATCTGCCTTTTTAAGGTCATACCACAGCATTTTAATTGGATGAACCACATGTTTAAGGTCATGCCACAGTATCTCAATTGGATTCAGGTCAGGACTTTGACTAGGCCTCTCCAAAGTCTTCATTTAGTTTTTCTTCCGCCATTCAGAAGTGGACTTGCTGATGTGCTTTGGATCGTTGTCCTGCAACAGAACCCAAGTTCACTTCAGCTTCAGGTCACTAGCAGACGGTGAAGGTTCTCCTTTAGTATATTTTAGTACACAGCAGAATTCAAGCATTCATGCATTTATCACAGCAAGTCTTCCAGGTCCTGAAGCAGCAAAAGAGCCCCAGACCATTACACTACCACCGCCAGATTTTACTGTTGGTATGATGATCTTTTTTCTGAAATGCTGCGTTACTTTTTTGCCACACATAATAACATTGAACTTATGTCTCATCAGTCCAGAGAGTATTTTCCCAAAGACGATCCAGTTCATGATTTCTGGCAAATCTGAGACGAGGCTTTGTTATTTTTGATCGGCACTTGGACTGCAGCTCTACACAAGACATTTGACCATAGGAGAAATCGTGGTGCCCAACTGAGCCTGGTTTCTCTCAAGGTTTTTTGCTTCACTTTCGCCAATTGGTGAAGTTTTTTCCTCGCCGCTGTCATCACTGGCTTGCATAGTTCGGGATCTGTAGAGCTGTGCATCGTTGGTTTTGCTCCAGTATTTGGACTCTCAGGAGTGAATATTAAACCACACTGAACTGAGCTCAACTAAACTGAACTTAAACACTACAAACTGAACTACACTGTTCCTATTTACAATGATCTTTTATGTAAAGCTGCTTTGACACAATCTACACAAAAAAAAATATTCAAAGATGATTCCTTGGATTTACTAACATTTTTTACGTTAAGTGGTTGTAAACAATTTATTTAGGCTGAATTTAAACAAACAAATTAAGTTGAACATTACTGAATTTAATTTGTTTGTTTAAATTCAACACAAATAAATTGTTTGCAACAGTTTTGGATGCAACACTTTTTTCAGTGTACATTGTAAAAGCGCTATACAAATAAAGGTGAATTGAATTGAATTGGCTTCATCTTGGAACTCCGCATCCAAGCATTTTTTTCCCGGCCTATTTATTATGGTGGAGTCATGAACACTTACCTTAACTGAGGCAAGTGTTGGTATTTTCTGAAATGCAGTTTACTTTTACACCACACATAATAGGACACACACCTTCCAAAAAGTTCAACTTATGTCTCGTCAGTGCACAGAGTATTTTCCCAAAGATCTTCGGGATCATGTTTTCTGGCAAATCTGAGACGAGGCTTTGTTATTTTTGATCAGCAGTGGGTTTCATCTTGAAACTCTGCATCCAAGCATTTTTTTCCAGCCTATTTCTTATAGTGGAGTCATGAACACTCACCTTACCTAAGGCAAGTGAGGCAAGTGTTGGTATGGTGGTATTTTCTGAAATGCAGTGTTACTCTTACACCACACATAATAGGACACAAACCTTCCAAAAAGTCCAACTTACGTCTTGTCAGTCCACAGAGTATTTTCTCAAAGATCTTCGGGATCAAAAAGATGTTTTCTGGCAAATCTGAGAAGAGGCTTTGTTATTTTTGATTAGCAGTGGGTTCATCTTGGTACTCGGCCATGCAAACCATTTTCCCAGCCTATTTCTTATGGTGGAGTCATGAACATTCACCTTAACTGAGGTAAGTAAGGCAGTTCTTTGGATGTTGTTGTGAGGTCTTTTGTGACCTCTTGGATGAGTTGTAGCATGTTGTTTGCCATTTGTAGATAATGACTGACTTTCCTAATTAACCAAATATGCCTAATTGACCTAATTAACCTACTTAAGCTGCGGTCACACTTGACTTTTCCTCCCATAGACTTCCATTCATATGCACGCGAAATGCGTCAGACCGGAAACGCAAGGTCATGCGTCAGGTTTCGCATGTTGTTGCGGTACAAAGTTCAAGCTTGGTGAACTCTGACCTGCAAAATCGCATCACTTGACTGCGTGAGACCAATCGAGGATCAAAACATGACCTCTCTGGACAGAAATTTAAAACATGGAGGATCACTCGCTTTTTTAATGTCTAATCATCTTGTTTAACCCCGCCCATTTTCGCAGTGCCGTACGACAGAATTTCGCCACACAAACTCCAGTGTGACCGCAGCTTTAAACCTTCAAATGTCACTTTAAGCTGAATAGTATCTTGCAAAATAACTAGTACAATATTATATACAGTCATCATGGCGAAGATAAAAGAATTCAGTCATCAAAACTATTGTTTAATGTGCTGAAAAAATCTGCGCATGGGAAATACTAAGATTTAATAAGAATAACAAAGTCACAGGATGCCTAATAATTTTGTCTTCAGGTTTAAATGTAGCTTAATTGTCATGAAATTAATGTTACAATGCAAACGGTTCTTCAGATATGCTCTTGTCTAATTCTATGGGAAAAATATTATCTATTTTTCATATAAAGTCTGACCAGAACATGCTTTTAGTGAGTTTCTCTGAGTAATCGAGGCCTGTAGGCGTGTATAAATCCAGACCGTCCATATTTTATAGAAAACACACACTGTAATCTGAAGAGTCCTGTGTGTGTGTGTTCGTCCACAGCTGCTCTTCTCTATTCATTTCCATCTCCAGTTATTCACGATGTTCTCTTGAATTAAAGCCTCTAATGAACACATGACGGTTTATTTGATAACTTCCTCCATAAACCTGCAAGAATGGACAAAAATGATTCAATAGAGCTTCATTTTTCTCTAAGAATCACATTAGTGACTCACTGAAATCTGTGAATTATTAATGACTAAGACGAGAAGATAATCCATAAGCAGAATGACACACAAATGCCAAGCGATGGATGTGATGGAAACGTGGCTGCGGATGAGCTTGTTGTCAGACAGTTTTCCAGACGCACCCAACAGGAAGTCCATTCTGCTGCTTTATGTATGAAAAGGCCTCTCTCTGAATTATGAATGTGCGTAACGCTGCATGCTCTTCATCTGATTGGAGAAGAAATATGTGCGGATGTAAATACTTTATGAAAGCGCGCTGCATATTCCTATTGACCACTTTAACAACAATACAGCATGTGCTTCGCTTGACTTACAAGGGTTATTATTTCATCTAGAACAACAGAATCAATAGCTGTCGGTTTCTGAAAGACTGTACACAGTATTCACGGACAGAGATAATGCAGGGGAGGTCTTTTACGCTGGAGGAATTGCAGTGCTTTTTAAATGTATTAACTCTGTATTAAGAATAGTTGTAGGCTGGGGGAAATTGCATTGCTTGGTTGTTTTGACCTAGGGTTGGGTCAAATATGGACAAACAAAACCATTGTACCAAATGTACACAAAAATTGCTGGGTTGTTTTAACTGAGCATTGGGTCAAATATGGACTAACCCAATGTTCATTCATTCATTCATTCGATTTCTTTCGACTTAGTTTCTCTATTTCAGAGGTCGCCACAGTGGAATGAACTACCAACTATTCCAACATATGCTTTTTTTTGCAGATGATGCCCTTCCAGCACCAACCCAGTACTGGGAAACACCCATACACACTCATAAATAAAATTTTATTTATGTTTTTTTTAACCCAGCTTTGCGGTTTGTTCATATGTGACCCAACACTGGGTTAAAACAGCTAAATATTTTTTTAAACTGACATTGTCCATATTTGACCCAATATTGCGTTAAATCAACCCAAGATTTTTAGTGTATTTTATATTTATTTGGAAAAATTAACCCAATCTTGGGTTAAATAATCCCAGATTTTTTAAAAGTGTGATTTAAATTTAATTGGAAAAACATAGCCCAATGTTGGATTAAATCAACCCAACATTTTTAAAACACAATTTAAATTAATTTGGATAAATTAACCCAATGTTGGGTAAAATAAACCCAGCATTTTTACAGAGTAATTTAAATTTAATTGGAAAGATTAACCCAATGTAGGGTTAAATCAACCCAGCACTTGTAGAGTGTAATTTACTTTTAATTGGAAAAAATAACCCAATGTTGATGTAAATCAACCAAGCACTTTCTAGAAAGTAATTTAATTTAATTGGAAAAAATTAACTTGGATTAAATCAACCCAGAATTTTATTGGAAAAAAAATATTGCAAAAAATAACCCAATGTTGGATTAAATAAACTCAACATTTTTTTGAATATATATTATTTTAAAATATGCCTACATCATAATTCAATATTTCTTCAAAGCATGGACCCATATACTCATCACAGATGTCTAGCCCAAATGTAGTACATCCACTGACCTCAGAACAGCTCTTACTGGCAGTATCATAACAGTGAGTCAACATTTTATGAATCGATTCTTCTGAACTGATTCAGAACTGAAGAAATAAGCGGACTTACAGTAAAAAAGCTGGAACCATAAATAATAAATCGGAATTAAATTAATATTAATTGAAAATTAAGAATCAAAAGCATAGAAAGAACCAATGTTGTTTAATTAAAATAATGCATTATTATCATGATCTAGTTTTTGAAGCAGTTCATACATGATTCACACATTTCAAAGCAGAAAAATTCATACCATCTATCTATCTATCTATCTATCTATCTATCTATCTATCTATCTATCTATCTATCTATCTATCTATCTATCTATCTATCTATCTATCTAATCTGAATCAGTGAGTCGATTCATTTAAACAGCGAACTCGATTCGCAAAGATGAATCAAACCTTTCCACGCTACTATGGCGAAGGCCGCAGTGTGTCCCCGTAGTAGGGTGTATGAGTCCCGCCCCGCGCCCGCCTCAGTGCAGCAGCTGACGGGGAGGGCGGCAGTGCGCAGCGGTCACTCCCAGCGCAGTGTGTCCTGCCTCTCTCACGCTGCGGACTCCAAACGCGGGCAACTTTAGCACGTTTTCTGTAATCGGTAAGTACAAACAAATCATTTCTTTCATCGCCAAGCGTCTTAGTAGCATCACACGAGCTGAAATGCGCTCGCCCGCATCGCGTTTGCCGCAATAATAACACTGTTTTTCCCTTGAATATACGTGGGTGGTGATGGAGTCCAAATGAGAGGAGTTTGCGTCAATGATATAAATCCAGGTGCATTTAATGCTGATCCAGATTTAGGGGCCTGAGGGCTTTTACATCATTATTTAATATGCTGTGTGTTATGTGCAATCCAGGATTGAGGTTAGATTGTGTTATATGTTCGTAATCAATAACGGGAATCATAGATGCGAGCTGTGGAATAACGGTACAGTAAGATATGGATGCAAACAGGCGTGGTCAGATCCTCAAGCTGGAGTTTTGCCTTTTCCAAAGCGCATATGTGTGTTTGCATAACCGATGGTTACTGTAACCAGTGTATTGTTGTGATTTGGCAGGTTCTGACGCGATAACTCGCAGTCTACCGATATAATTGCGTAAATCTGGAACGTTAGTTTCAGTGACCTGAAATGGATTTTGATCCGATGCCCATCATCTCCACTGCGGAACTGCAAAGAGAAATCACCATTTCACACGTTAATGTTGCCTGAAAGCACCGCAGCGGGTTACTTTTATCCTTCAGTCGTTTTCTCACGGGTTTGCGTTTTTACACTTCAGGCGTCGCGCATTTGCGTCTCCTAATCAATGACTTTCAGAGGCTATCTGTGATTTTACTGCGTTTGTAGATGCAAATGTTGATTTACGATGGTTATACAGTGTTTATTCGTCATGCTGCAGCACAAATGCGGCCTTTGCGTGGCCGAGTGCGCGCAAATGGCTGTAAATAAATAAAATATAGGCTATGTGCGCCGGACTGCCGCGTTCACGCGCTGGACACATTAGCGCTTAATGGAAACCATGAGACTAGTGCAGCAAAACATTGGACATGATGTCATAATGGCACGCACGCAACGCAACGCAAGTGTCCGTGATGTCATAAAAGCATGCATGCAACGCAAAACATCCCGCGTCGCGCCAACTGCACTTAAGTGTGCTTGTGGATAAAGCTTTCAGATTGTGTTTGCATGACCTCATTGCATTGCAGGACTCAACAAGTGGCTTAAATTGCATTTCAAATTAATTCAAAAGCAGAATTGTGTGATATAAATGTAGATTTCTAAGATATTAATATAGAGTTGTAAGATATAAACTTAGACACTTATAAGAGTGAAATTATAAGAGATATAACTTAGAAAATAATGACCTAGACTTTTGAGGAAATATTTATTATTTTGTGATAATAACTTAGAATTCTGAGAAAATAATTAGAATTCTGGAATATTAATTAGGGGTTCTGGGGTAACATTTAAAATTCTGAAATATTAATTTAGAATTCTCACAAAATATTTAGAATTCTTTGATATTAACTGGATTACTAGACCGTAATTAGAATTCTGTAATAATTTAGAATTCTGAAAAAATATTTAGAAATCTGGAATGCTAATTGAGAATTCTGAGAAAATATTAACAATGATTTCATATTAATTTAGAATTCTGACACAATATTTCGAATTCTGGAATATTAATTTGGAATTCTGAGAAAATATTTAGAACTCTGGGGGAATTAACTTAGAATTCTGACACAATATTTTGTATTCTAGAATATTAATTAGGGGTTCTGAGGTAATATTTAAAATTCTGAAATATTCATTTGGAATTCTTACAAAATGTTTAGAATTCTGCGATATTAACTTAGAATTCCGAGAAAATATTATAATTCTGGAATGTTTATTCGAGCAAAATATTTAGATTTTTTTATATTAACTCAGAATTCTGAGGCAATATTTAGAATTCTGGAATATTAATTTGGAATTCTGAGAAAATATTTAGAAACCTAAATATTGCAACGCAACACAAGTGTCCGTGATGTCATGAAAGCATGCATGCAATGCAAAACATCCCGCGTCGCCAACTGCACTTAAGTGTGCATGTGGATAAAGCTTTCAGATTGTGTTTGCATGACCTCATTGCATTGCAGGACTCAGCAAGTGGGATAAATTCTATTTCAAATTAATTTAAACACACTTGTGTGGAAACAATGTGTAAATATAAAAGCTTCTAATAGTCAAACTTGATTAATTTAATTTATTATAATAACACTTGGTAAAAACAGTCGGCAGAAACACTTTGATTAACATTCTCCCTTTGTAGGCGTCATCATAGGTGGAAAGTCCCACCCATTAGTGACCATCTCTCTGTAATTAGCATAGGAAGTTGTTTTTGAATCTGCCACTATGCTGACACACAGGCATTTGTAGCCCCGCCCTCTTTTAAAACCAAAATGGCATAATTACAATCAAAGCCTAAAAGGGTCAGTTACAAAGAGTTATATAACTTTATTTGTGTGGTATTTTGAGTCGAAGCTTCGCATACACACTTTATGTACATCAGCGATTTTGCATATTGTTTAAAAGGGGCATAATAGGTCTCCTTTAAAGCAGGGAAAATCTACCAGTGCATTGAATTCTGACTTTCTCATGCTATGCACAATGTAAATATACTGCAAGCGCAGCTCAAATGCCCTACTTAGCCTGGTGCCATGCCGTCCCCATAGTGCTGTTGTCTCCCTCGGCAACATTCACCAGAGATGGCGAGCGGTGCTTTGTGTATCCCGACAGCAGGTTGCTTCACTGGTGTAATGGTGAGGGGATTCAGAGGTGCTAAAGAAGACCGGAAAACTTGCAGATTCGCTGGAATTCAAAGCAGCTCCAGATGGTTCTGTTGCACCCTGGAGTGATGCCGCTCGCATATTCCTTTTGTTTTTACACTAGAGCCACACCTACTGGATGTTTAAACTATTATCCCTGACACAGTTAGATGACGTGGATGTGTAATCACGTCTTTCTGAAGCACTTCTATGCATGTCAACTCTGAAAATGGGAGTTTTTAAAGCATTTGCTAGTCTTTCGGTGAATTTCCATGCTCCGATTCATGGATTTTATTGGTGTGAATGAGAATTGTGTGAAACTATTTCTCATTTAAGCTTGAAAACGTATGAGCATTCTCTGTGTTGGTGTGAAATGATGCTTCATGTTGGTTTTCGGACGACAAACTCATTCTCATTTGATCTCTAATTAATATTTACCCTTTCTCTTTGACATTTTGGCACATGATTGAGTGGGCTTGATTGGTAAAAGCTTTGGTTCTGGTTGAGCTTTGAGAGGATTTGGCAGCTTTTCTGAGTGGAGTGGCATTTAAGATCTTGGCACAGAAAATGTTCTGCATTGGCTTTTTTTTTTCCTTCAGCTTTATGCACAAGAAGGCTTCTTCTGTTTGCTGAACAACTATAGCAGTGCAGTTTGGCATTAAAGATGCTTTGGGTCTCCATTTCATGTGTTGTTTTGTGTCGGACCATAATTCATAATGCAACATGAGTCTGCATTGCTGTAAGGAGCATAATTGTAGGCGTTGTCTTGCACTGGGATCCACATGCTCGATTTGCATTGAGACGACGTGAGCTGATTAGTTTTTACAAATTTAAGTGGGTTGAACATAAATCTATTAAGTTGTCCTGTAAAATACCTTAAGGATTGTGTTGTTTCAGGTCATTTTAAATAAGTAGTTTGAACAAACAGCAAACAGGTTTTCTCTGAGGTCAACAAAAGCTTGAAGGATATCTCACTGAAGCAATATTAATGTATATATTTTGACGCACTTATAATATGTTGCTTGACATTTGTGCTCACCAGACAGTGACTACGTTTACATGGACATCAGTAATCAAATTATTTGACTTAATCTTATTAAGACAACAATATGATGTGTTTACATGAGTAAACATTCCTTTCATGATCCCGTTTTACATGTTATATCACATAATACGATTAACGTCATTGCGTCACCGCGCTATCCACGTATCCTCGGGAGTTTCATGTAATTTCGGGTGTTTAATTTTTAGTTTGTCGACTTTAACTGCAGTTTGGCTCTTGCACTTTAATTCAGGAACGTTTCATGCATGCCCCCCTGACAAATGAGAGATTGGATGTGGGGAACTGCTGGAAGAGTGTAGTTTTAATGGAATTTTATGTCGTACGCTGAATGGGAGACAAAAACCTCCGCATTTCGCGATACAGGTGTCTGTGGTCTTCACTGACTCCATAGGTGCAGATAATAGTGTCAGACAGCCGTGTGTGTATAGACTATCCTGTCGCAAAACACTGCGAAATGTCCTACATGACGGTAATAGTTTGATTAAGGTGTTTGTACTGCACTTCAGTAATGCGACTAAAATCTGCATACTCCATATGTCCTGATTCAATTTCTCTTTAGTTCGATTATGACCTTAATCAAATTAAATTAATCAAATATCGCTGTTTACATGGTAGACTCTTAATCAGAGTATTGTCTTAATCATATTAAAATCGAATTATTGGTGTCCATGTAAACGTACTCAGTGCCAGAACTATGGAAGATTGTTTTTATGATGGAATAATGGATCTTAATTGATGGTTTAGTTTTTTAACTTGCAGTTTTCAGATTTGTAAACTCTGCATTGGTTTTCTGTGAGATATAGCTGTTAGAAATCTGAAATATAGACTTATATCTTTGATCAAGAGAATCTGAACTGTGTGATAGAAAAGTCGAATTGTCAGATATACTGTAAATATAGAGTTGTAAGTTATTTAGTTAGACTTCTGAAGTGTAAAATTCTGAGATATACCTTAGAAGTCTGGCATATTGACCTAGACTTTTGAGGAAATATTTAGTGTTCTGTGATATTAACTTACAATTCTGAGACAATATTTGGAGTTCTGGAATGTTTATTGGAGTTCTGAGAAACTGAGAATTCTGACACAATATTTAGAATTCTGGAATATTAATCTGGAATTCTGCACAAATATTTAGAATTCTGGAATATTAATCTGGAATTCTGACACAATATTTAGAATTCTGGAATATTAATTTGGAATTCTGCACAAATATTTAGAATTTTTTGATACTGACTTGGAATTCTGAGACAATATTTGGAATTCTGGAATGTTTATTGGAGTTCTGAGAAAATATTTACAATTAATACATGTTAACTGAGAATATGACACAATATTTAGAATTCTGGAATATTAATTTGGAATTCTGAGAAAATATTTAGAACTCTGGGATATTAACTTAGAATTCTTAGACAATATTTCGAATTCTTTGAAATGAACTTAGAATTCCGACACAATATTTTGAATTCTAGAATATTAATTAGGAGTTCTGAGGTAATATTTTGAATTCTGGAGTATTCATTTAGAATTCTGTCGGTTCATTCCGCTGTGGTGACCCCGGATTAATAAAGGGACTAAACCGAAAAGAAAATGAATGAATGAATAATTTAGAATTCTCAAAAATATTTAGAATTTTTTGATATTAACTTAATTCTAATATTAGAATTCTGTAACAATAATTTGGAATTCTGAGACAATATTTAGAATTCCTGGATATTAAACTTGAATTCCAAGAAAATATCATAATTCAGGAATGTTAATTAGCATTTCTTATATTTTGAATCCCTGATATTAACTTCATTTCCTGACAGTAATTAGAATTCTGTAGTATTAACTTGGATTTCTCAGAGAATAAGTAGAATTCTGGGATATTAGTTTGGAATTCTGCAAAAATATTTAGAATTCTGCAATTTCAGTTTAGGATTGTGAGATATTAATTAATATTTAGAATTGTGGGAAATTCATTTGGAGTTCAGAGAAAATATTTAGAATTCTGGAATATAAATTTTGAATTCTGAGACCATGTTTAGAATTCTGGAATATTCATTTGAAATATTTAGTAAATATTTTGAATTGTGGAGTTTGGAAGTATATTTAGAATTCTGAAATATTTTTATTTATTATTCTGGGATATTCATTTGGAGTTCTGAAAAAATATTTTGAATTCTGGAATATTAATTAGGAGATCTGAGTTAATATTTAGAATTCTGGGGTATTAACGTAGAATTCCGAGAAAATATTATAATTCTGGAATATTTATTTGGAGTTCTCACAAAATATTTAGAATTCTTTTATATTAACTTAGAATTCTGAAAAAGTATTTTGGGTTCTGGGATATTTGTTTGGAATTCTGCAAAAAATATTTAGAAATCTGAAATATCAATTTAGGATTCTGGGATATTAACTAGGAATTTTTAGAAAATATTTAGAATTGTGGGATATTCTTTTGGAGTTCTGAGACAATGTTTAGAGTTCTGGAATATTAATTTTTGGAATTCTGAGAAAATATTTAGAATCCTGGAATATTAATTTGGAATTCCTACACAATAATTAGAATTCTGTAATAATAATTTGGAATTCTCACAATATTTAGAATTCTTTGATATTAACTTAGAATTCTGAGACAATATTTCAACTTTTGGAATATAAATCAGGAGTTCTGAGGTAATATTTAGAATTCTGGGATGTTAACTTAGAATTTTGCCACAAAATTTCAAATTCTGGAATATTCATTTAGAATTCTGACTAAATATTTAACATTTTTGATGTTAACTTAGAATTATGACAAAATATTTCGATTTCTGAGATATTAACTTATGATTCTAAAACAGTATTTAGAATTCTGAAGTATTAGCTTAGAATTCTAAGACAATATAAGATAATATAAGATAATATAATTTGGAATTGCTAGGTAATATTTATAATTCTTGGATATAAAATTACTGGATTATTTAACTGGACATTAACTGGTTATTAATTATGACACAATATTTCAAATTCGGAAATATTAATTTGGAATTCTGAGAAAATATTTAGAACTCTTTGATATTAACTTAGAATTAGGACACAATATTTCAAATTCTGGAATATTAATTAGGAGTTCTGAGGTAATATTTAGAATTGTGGGATGTTAACTTAGAATTCCGAGACAATATTTAGAATTCTAGAATATTAATTTGTAATTCTGAGAAAATTTTTATAATTATTGGATATTAAATTACAGGATTATTTTACTGGGTATTAACTGGATATCCAAATGTTATCTGGTGTTAATTCCGACACAATATTTCAAATTCTGAAATATATACCTATAATATTTAAAATATTAATGTGGTCAATGAATTTGCGTCAAAATCAAAATATTAAAAACCTTAAAGAAAATTTAAAGCTAAAATAATTGCATTTTATTTTTTAATTTACCGTTTATAATTTATTTTGCAGCAATTTATTTATATTAGGTTCTAATTTTCCTTAGCGTCAGTGTGCTCTTTGTAGGGGCCACCCATAGGGAGCATGTGTCCCTCACCTGTTGTCCATTGTGATGACAGCTGCTAAAACCTCCAGCTCCTCCAGTCTTTAACACACACACACACAGAGTGGTAAACATCCAACCCACACCACCTGTCCTACTGTTACACGGTCTGTGCTGTCGCCTTACAACAGGTATCACTTTATAAAAAGACAACTGGGGATGTTGTGTCGCCTCACGCTTGAGTGGAAGCTGCATTTTGTTGGGAAGTTTCAGAGGGAAACTGCTGTTGTTATTGGACATGAAAACCAACATGAAGGAAATATCGGCAGAATTTCACTGTTTATTTTGACTGCAAATGGAGTTTTCAATCAAGTGCAGAAAAGAGCTCAGGATTTGATTAATGCATGTTTTTAGGAACATATGAACACATGTTTCATGATAAGATCATATAATCACTCAAACTTTAATGCACTAATGTTAAATAAGCAGTTCTGTGAGATGCAAATCAAGGTTTCGTTACTCAAACAGGCCAGAAACACACTCATGCAAACACACTCATACAGATGTGGATGATTGAAAATTCACTGCAACAGCTCGGTTACACTGTACAGACTTCACAGACTTCATTTTTTTCCCAGATTTGTATCTTGGAATTTTAAATCTCAGAATTCCGAGGGATTTTTTTTTTTCACAGTTTTAAGTTTATCCCTATTTATTCTAAATATTTTCTCAGAATTCTTAGTTAATATCACAAAGTTTGGTCAGAAATCCAAATTGATATTCCAGATTCCTAAATATTGTCTCAATTATAAATGAATATTCCAGAATTCTAAATATTCTTTCAATATTTTGTCAGAATTAATAACCAGTAAACATGCATATTCAGTTAATGTCCAGTTAAATACTTGCCAAGAATTACACATATTACCTCAGAACTCCAAATTAATATTCTAGAATTCTAAACATTGTCTCAGAATTCCAAATTAATATTCCATAGTTTGAAATATTGTCTTAGAATTCCAAAATTTATATTCCATAATTCAAATATTGTCTCAGAATTCCAAACTTAATACTCTAGAATTAGAAATATTGTCTCAGAATTCCAAATTAATATTCCATAATTCAAAACATTGTCTCAGAATTCCAAATTAATATTCCATAATTCAAAATATTGTCTCAGAATTCCAAATTAATATTCCATAATTTGAAATATTGTCTTAGAATTCCAAAATTAATACTCCATAATTCAAATATTGTCTCAGAATTCCAAAATTAAAACTCCAGAATTCAAAATATTGTCTCAGAATTCCAAAATGTATATTCCATAATTCAAATATTGTCTCAGAATTCCAAACGTAATACTCTAGAATTCGAAATATTGTCTCAGAATTCCAAATTAATATTCCACAATTCAAAATATTGTCTCAGAATTCCAAATTAATATTCCATAATTTGAAATATTTTCTTAGAATTCCAAAATTAATACTCCAAAATTCGAAATATTGACTTAGAATTCCAAAATTAATACTCCAGAATTCAAAATATTGTCTCAGAATTCTAAATTAATATTCCATAATTCAACTATTGTGTTAGAATTCCAAAATGAATACTCTAGAATTCAAAATATTGTCTCAGAATTCCAAAATTAATATTCCATAATTCGAAATATTGTATCAGAATTGCAAATTATAATTCCAGAATTCGAAATATTGTGTCGAATAAATAACCAGTTAATATATGGATATCCAGTTAATGTCCAGGTATATTATCCAGTAATTTAATATCCAAGAATTATACTTATTTTATATTTATATTATATATTTTATATTTATATCAAATCAAAATAATGTTACATTTCATACGCCACCCTGCCATCAAGTCATAAAATTATAGTATAAAGTCTATATTTTACAGATATTTTCCAAAATGTGATGTACATCTGAGATTAACAGATTATCAAAACAAAAGTGGGGCGGGGTTAAATTCCATCAGTTCCTAGTTCCTCAGCAGTTGATTGGATGATGCAATGTGGGCGTGGCATTAAAGATGGAGGTGGAGCTGAACGTGAGCTTACAGGGGCAGAGTTTAACATTTCACAAGAGAATCTTGCATTTGTCACCAGAGAGAACTGATACTCTGGTTAAACATTACAAGGTCAAATCATCTCTAAAAAATGTAACACACACACACACACACACACACACACACACACACACACACACACACACACACACACACACACAATAATATCTATAACATTCCTTTAGAAATAGATCCTGAAACTAAGGCTCACAGTGTTTCTACAGCTGCTGCTCCTCGGCCTGCCTGCCTGGGATTTAATTTATTTACGCTCTTATTTTTGGGTCTGAGAGCGTCTAATCCAGCGCAGCCAGAGGAACTGAGAGCCATTTGTCTGCCCTGGTTCCTTTGATTGGCGCTGGTTTGCGACCTCAAAGGAAATAAAACTAATTGCAGCGTCCAGTAGTGAGATCTAAACAGCTGTTTGGAAGCAGAGTCTAGGATGAACGCCGCATTTAAAGGGACAGAGCACCCAAATATGAAGGTTTGCTGTTTATTTATTCATCCTCAGGTCATAAATAGTTTTCTGTCCAATAAAAAAGGGTGCCTATTATGCAAAAATAATGTTTACTAAGGGGTTTAACATAATAATGTGGCAGTAGTATGTGAATATAACCAGCTTTAATTCATTAATTGTATTTTTTATAATCACACTTGATATAAACAGTCTGCAGAAACACTTTGATTGACATTCTCCCTTTGCACGTGTCATCAGAGGGGGAAGCCCCGCCCACTAGTGAACATCACTCCCTCATTAGCATATGACATTAGTTCTGTTACTGCCACTTTGCTGACACACATGCATTTGTAGCTCCACCCTCTTTTAAAAAGAGCACAATCTCATTTAAATTTAAAGCGACAGTCACCAAAACAGCACAATAAGGATCAAAGCCTAAAAGGGTCAATTTCAGAGAGCTGTTTGTGTGGTTTTGAGCTGAAACTTCACATACACACACACACTAGTGACATCAGAGACTTATTTAGCATCTTATAGCATTGTTGATCTAATATCCTAGTGATTAAGAGTGCATACGTATAGCATTATGGTGCTCACGGTGACCTGAGTTCGATTCCTGGCTCGAGGTCCTATGCTGATCCTTCCCCTTTCTCTGCTCCCTATGCTTTCCTGTCTGTTCTACACTATCCTATCCCAATAAAAGGTGAGAAATATATATATATATATATATATATATATATATATATATATATATATATATATATATATATATTAAAAGAAGCATTGTTGGAGCCATTTCTTTTATTATTATTATGTTTGGACCGAAGGGGTTAATTAGATTTTATTATTATTAACTTTATGTTTGATAGTTATTGTATATAGTATATTGAGTATTTGCTTTATCGTTTTGATTTTGTGAATGAAGACTTTTATTTTATCAATGCAAATTTGATTTAAAGGTGCAGTAGGTGATCTGCCTAAATGCTAACTGGTTAGCATAATATCTTTCAAATACAACCCCTCCCCTGCCGTCCAAAGCCACGCCCCCTGAAATTGCAAACACGCACATTAAAGATGACCCACTAGATCAGGGATGGGCAAACTCGATCCTGGAGGGCCGGTGTCCCTGCATAGTTTTGCTCCAACCCTAATCAAACACACCTGCTTGTAGCTTTCTAGTGATCTTGAAGACACTAATTAGGGTGTTCAGGTGTGTTTGATTAGTGTTGGAGCAAAACTCTGCAGGGACACTGGCCCTCGAGGATCAAGTTTGCCCATGCCTGCACTAGATTCGCCAGTCAGAAAACTTTATAGTACTTTCTAATACTACAATTCTGACTGAAAAGCTGTATTATATCTAGCAAATTTTCAGTTATGTAGTTAGCAAGCAAAACTTGTCATAGTGTGCAATATGTCATGCATGTTAGGATCGCTGGTCTCACTCTCTCATGCGCTTTGTCCTAAAGCGACTGCTGTATGCTTAGTGTTTGGCCGGCGGCGTGCAGGAATTACACTTATTACTAAGCCATACTTACATACTGTTTCAGACAGAATATTTAAAGTAGCATGGGGAACAATATAGGGAGCGCATCACAGGCTGTCATTAGAAAGACTGGCGAGCGCCGAGCACCCGCAAATTTCTTCCCGATCATAACCCGATTTGTCGGTGAGCTCGTTAACTTTCAAAGCGGGCTCGAATCAGGCTTAAAATCCTGTAGTTTGAACTAGGCTTAACTGAATGGAGTAGGAGCACACAGATCGGTTTTGTTAAATGAGTTGCTAATAAAATTTACGTTTCAAAACTGCCCAAATTTTGTCAACACTCCAATGCTGTTTTTTTACGCGCACAATCAAATTCAAAACCGCCCAATCTGGCAACACTGACCGCCACATGCATAATTGTTCTCCTTTAAAGTCCGTGTGTAATCAAAATGTACAGTGTTTATTTTGCCATAGCTCACATTGTTATTCATGAGGTAAATAATCAAATGCTACAAAAAAAAATCTTGCATCTGCTCTGTGTGTTTGGAGGGCGGAGCTACAAATGCCAGCGCCTGAGTGAGATCATCAGAAGTGGGTGGGGCTTCCCCCTCTGATGACACGTACAAAGGGAGAATGTCAATCAAAGTGTTTCTGCAGACTGTTTATATCAAGTCTGATCATAACAAATAGAATTGATTAACTGTCACCATTATACGCTGGTTATATTCACACACTGCTGCAACACAACTGTGTTTACAGCCCTTATAATAGTGGTTTTTGCATGATAGTTCCCCTTTAATGTTCAACTGAATAAAAGGGCGAGAAAATGAGCAGTAAATCTTCATCTCTTTCTGTAGTTTAGAAACACACCCTGCTCGATTGGACAGAGGCGTGTGTCTGAACATTCTGTGCACACTTAGATCATGTCTCTGTTAAGGGGCATTCCAATAATATTCATTAGAGCCAAATCTCTGAAGAAAAGAGGCGAGTGTAGAAAATGAAAGTGATGGACTGTTTGTATGACTGTACGCTGAATGTGTGTGATGTATGCTTGTTAATGTGTGTGTGAGGGAGGGTGGGTTGTTTTTCTGGTGAATCTCTACTTGTTTTTATATCCTCATGGGGACTTGAATGCACACAGACTCATGGGGACTTGTCTCTGTGGCAACCTAAATTGAGGTATCCACAGGTAAATGTGCTTAAAAATCATTCAGTATGAAGTATATTCATTCATTCATTCATTTTCCTTCAGGTTAGTCCCTTTATTCATCAGGGGTCGCCACAGCGGAATGAACCACCAACTATTCCAGCATGTGTTTAACACAGCGGATGCCCTTCCAGCTGCAACCCAGTACTGGGAAACATCCATACACACTCTTTCACACACACTCAATCATACACTACGGTCAATTTAGTTAATCAATTCCCCTATAGCGCATGTGTTTGGACTGTGGGGGAAACCGGAGCACCTGGAGAAAACCCAGCCAACACTGGGAGAACATGCAAACTCCACACTGAAACACCAACTGACCCAGCCGGGACTTGAACCAGTGACCTTATTGCTGTGAGGCCACAGTGCTAACCACTGAGCCTGGTTTAGGGGAAGACAGAGAATATACAGTCTGAAACATCTTTATGTCTATAAGAGTCCTCAATAAAAGTGGGTTTATTTGTGTGTGTGTGTGTGTGTGTGTGTGTGTCTGTCTGTATGCTGGCAAATATGTATGTGTATACTGTATATGACTGTATGCTGATGTGTGTATGTGTGTGTATATATGCTAGTTTGTGTATGCTGGTAAGTGTTTGCGTGTTGTGTGTCTGTGCATGCCCGCGTGTGTGTATATGACTGTATTCGTGTGTGTGTGTGTGCGTGTGTGTGCGTGTGTGTGCGTGTGCGTGTGTGTGCGTGTGTGTGCGTGTGTGTGCGTGTGTGTGCGTGTGTGTGCGTGTGTGTGCGTGTGTGTGTGTGTGTGTGTGGAGTGTGTGTGTGTGGAGTGTTTGTAGGAAGTGCAGCAGGTCCAGTGGGATTGGGTGAGTCTCCTCCGTAATCTGATCCTGCTGTTCTCCAGTTTGTGTGTGTGTGTGTGTGTGTGTGTGTGTGTGTGTGTGTGTGTGTGTGTGTGTGTGTGTCTGTGTGTGTGTGTGTGTGTGTGTGTGTGTGTGTGTGTGTGTGTGTGTGTGTGTGTGGTGTGTGTGTGTGTGTGTGTGTGTGCGTGCGTGCGTGCGTGTGTGTGTGTGTGTGTGTGTGTGTGTCGACTGATGTGTTGCTGCAGATGAAAACTCTTAAGAACTCTTAATGTGTGTCTTGTGTTGTCCAGAACACTCTTGTCTTCTTCCCAGAAGAAAAGTTTTATTTTTATCAGCATATAAATAGTTTTATTATCATTATTATGATTTTTGTTTCTTTATTTTAGTGACTTTACTTATTTATATTTTACATTTAGTTTTTAGTCATATTAATAGTAGTTAGTGTGACAGATATTTCCAGTTTTAAGATGTACTTCAGAGTTTAACAGATTATCTATATATATATTGTATTTTACTTTAAAATTACAGAAATATTTTAACATGTATATTTTAATCTAAATTACCATAATATATAAAATTAAAAAATAAAATTAATTAAATTATTATTTTTAACTAAATTATAATAAAATTTCTAAAATTAATGAAAAAAAGTTAAATAACCAAAAATGACAAACTAAATTCAAACAGGAAAGCTTTTTTGTCTAAAAGAAAAGAAAAAAAAGAGAAATAAAATAAACAGCAAGAAGGTTGCTGGTTCGAGTCCCGGCTGGGTCAGTTGGAGTGGAGTTTGCATGTTCTCCCTGTGTTGGCGTGGGTCTCCTCCGGGTGCTCCGGTGAATTGGGTAGGCTAAATTGTCCGTAGTGTATGTGTGTGAAAGATTGTGTATGGATGTTTCCCAATGATGGGTCGCAGCTGGAAAGGCATCTGCTGCATAAAGTATATTCTGGATAAGTTGACGGTTCATTCCGCTGTGGTGACCCATGATGAATAAAGGGACTAAGTCGAAAATTAATGAATGAATAAAATAAAATAAAATAGAAAATAAAATAGAAACACTTAAAATAAAAAATAAAACAGAAAACTTTTAAATATTAAATAAAATAGAAAAATGTAATATAGAAAATAAAATAGAAAATATAAAACAAATGCTAAAATAAAATAATTGGAAAAAAAGAACAGTTAAATAAAATTCTAAATAAAAAATAAAAGACACTGTACTCCAAGGCTTATAGCAGACCTTTTCTGCCAGATGCTGAACTTGCCATCTTTAGCTTCTCACAAAACACACCTTCTCTTTAATGCAAGGCATGGTGGTGGCTAAAAGACTATTGCTTAATAGATGGAAATCCCCTTTACCCCCTCATTCCAGAACTGGATTTCTGATATGATGTCTGTTATTCAGATGGAGAGACTCAGATCTTTAAGGACTAGCTCCATAAGAAAATATTTGACTCTCTGAGATTTAAGTTATATACCCTCTATAGTTTTGATTGTATGTTTTGTGACTATGATGTGTGTGGGTTTTTTTTTTTTTGTCTCTTCTCTGTTATATTGTCTTTTGTATGTCTAAAGTACGAGCCAATGTTTGTTTTGTTCTCTCTGTGTGTGTGTATATATGTGTGTATATATGTGTATATATATATATATATATATATATATATATATATATATATATATATATATATATATATATATATATATATATAAAGCTTAAAATAAAGTAATAAAAAATAAAAGCATAGAAAACATGATTAAAATATATATTTACATTATAAATGCTCAGTTTAAGCATCAGTAGAATTAAGCCAGGAAATAATCTTAAAATATCCGTCACACTTTAAATTAGGCTGGAAGACGTTTTCGTTTCAGTGTTTCTAGTGATCTAGCATCTGCACTGGTGTGTGTGTTTCTGGATCTGCTCAGTCTGTAAAGTTCTGAATCTGCAGGACGGCCTGTTCCTGATTTCTGTGCGGCTGTGCTGTAATCCATACTGCCCTGAGCTCAGTGAGCTGCTGATCAATACCGATGAGAGACTGAATATGACAGTGAGCTGCGCTTGAGGCTGAAAACCCGACTCGCCCTCCTGCACTGCTCTATAATGCACATTCAGCTCTGCTAAAGTGACGCGCGCAGTAATGCATACCTGTTTACCTGCTGGAGAGAACGGCAGCTTTCATTTACTCAAGTACAAAGTGTTGCACGCAGATTGCAGATAGGCCTGAACAATGTACCGTTTGAGCATCGATATCGCAATGTGTGTGTCTGCAATAGTCACATCACAGACTGATGTTTATTTCTTTAAAAGGTTTTACATTTAAATCTTTTATGTTTATTTGTACATTTGAGGGCGACGCAGTGGGTAGTGCTGTCGCCTCACAGCAAGAAGGTTGCTGGTTTGAGCCTCGGCTGGGTCAGTTGGCGTTTCTGTGTGGAGTTTCTCCCTGCGTTCGCGTGGGTTTCCTCAGGGTGCTCTGGTTTCCCCCACAATCCAAACACATGCGCTATAGGGGAATTGGGTAAGCTAAATTGTCTATAGTGTACGTGTGTGAGTGAATGTGTAAGGGTGTTTCCTAGTGATGGTTGCAGCTGGAAGGGCATCCGCTGTGTAAATCATGTGCTGGATAAGTTGGCGGTTCATTCCGCTGTGGCGACCCCAGAATAATAAAGGGACTGAGCCGAAAGAAAATGAATGAATGAATGAAAATACTTCATTCTGTCTGATTTTTAAGCACATGCCTCAATTTAGGGTCTGAGTCTGTGTGCATTCAAGTCCCCAAAGGGATATAAAAACAAGTACAGATTTACCAGAAAAAGGGACTACACCGAAAAGAAAATTAACGAATGAAGGAGCTGTTTTGTGTTTTATGTTTGTCACATGATAAAAGTTACTAATGCAATTATATATATATGCGTTTTATAATCATTATTTAGTATGAATATATTATTTAATGCAGTGTTTCCCAACCCTGTTCCTGAAGGCACACCAACAGTCCACATTTTCAACCTCTCCCTAATCAAACACACCTGAATCAATCTTATCAGAACATCAGAAGACACTCCAACACCTGAAGTTAATGGGTCAGATAACGGAGACATCCAAAATATGTACTGTTGGTGTGCCTCCAGGAACAGGGTTGGGAAACTCTGATTTAATGTATTAAGTTCTGTCTTGAATGAAAATTTGGGGTATATTTTACATATGTAACATGACCATCTCCAAAGTGCACGTTTGCATCATTTGCATGTGTAGTTGGTATTCAGTGTGTGTCTTTTATAATAAATACAGTTATTGGTTGTTGTTAATTTGTAAAGCAGCACACGGCTCTGCATCTGCCTGCGCTCGGAGCATGAACTCAGAGTATTACAGTAAAGCTCTGAAGGTCACAGTGTTAATCTCTAACACAGATTCTCTCCGTCGCTTTCTCTGCTGTTTTCCTCATGAGTGCTTCATCTCCACAGGACACTCGTACTCTTGTATTTTCACAGCTGCGTCGATGCACAATATGTTTGACTGTGAATGAGACGCTGCTGTTTATTCATGCTTCACTGTAGAGGAAACAAATACTTAATACTGAAATACTGAATATTTCTCAGTGCATTCCTATGCATTTAAGTAGAAACTGGTGATACTTTATATATAACATTTACTTATTTATTTATTGTTTGTTTATTTATATCTAATTTATATTTATTTTATGTATATTTATTTGTTTAATTATTTGTATTTATATTTATGCATATATATTTCTTTATTTATATTTAACAAATTTTTTAGATTTGTTTATTCACTCGTTTTCCATCAGCTTAGTCCCTTTATTCATCAGGGGTTGCCACAGTGGAATGAACTGCCAACTGATCCAGCATATATTTAACAAAGTGGATGCGCTTCCAGCTGCAACCCAGTACTGGGAAACTTCCATACAAACTCACATTCACACACACACTGTGGCTAATTTATTTCATCAATTCCCGTATAGCGCATGTGTTTGGACTGTGGGGAAAACCGAAGCACCCATAGGAAACCCATGCCAACACGGGGAGAACATGCAAACTCCACACAGAAATGCCAACTGGCCCAGCTGGGATGCAAACCAGCGAACTTCTTGCTGTAAGGGCACAGTGCTAACCACTGCGCCACCGTGTCACCTTTATTTAGATTTAATTATGTATTTATTTAGATTTTATTATAGTTGTCATGTTACCATAGACAAATAGAAATAGGTATTCAAAATTGTGCTGAAAGAGGTCTACGACAATGTAGAAAAGATATTAGAAGCCCAAACAGGGAATCTTTAAATTACTATAATGAAAGAAAAAAACTGATAAAAATAAAACAATAGGGGGGGGGGGGGGGGGGATGATAATAATAATAATAATAATAATAATTAATTTTAAAAATAAATAACAATGATGGGGCCTGGAACCAGACGTTTCTGCTTTTTGATATCTCCTTGATTCAAATTAGTAAACCTTTAAGTTTGTCCAAGGTTTGTGCCCAAAGTCAGGTGGTGTCCTCTCTTGCACCATGGATGCGAGCAGTGGACATTTCCAGAGACCCAATATCAATATAAGAATCCAATGATGACGATCGAACGTTTTTATATAATAAAAAAACTGAACAATTTAGAATTAATCGTTTATTTTCTGTACTGTTTTTGATCCTCGTCAGAAAGTGCACTGTTTGAGTGGGCGTGGCCAAAAGTAGGCTCAGGAGTACAAGCCCACTGCTATGATTGGCTGACAGTTTTGCATAATAACAGGGCTAAACAGACAGCACAGTAAAAGTGGGTGTTGATCTGCAGAGGAGGAGCTTATCCTCCCTATTCAGAGGTGCCAAATAATAAAGTACAAATACATCATTACCTTAAGTAGAATTTTTTTGGGTATTTATACTTTACTGGTCCCAATTTTAAGCCAACTTTTTCCTTTTACTCTTCATTTTCATACATTTATCTGTAGTTTCTACTCCTTACATTTTAAAAATAGCCTTGTTAATCTTATTTCATTTAGACTTTTTTCACCGTGCTATATTCAGTAAGATGCGTGCATTTTAATTCCATCTCGTCCGTTTTCAGTCATTCTCACACTGCAAACGGCAGTGAGAATTTTACCATTGTATTTATGTGCCAGAACATGCGATGTTCTTAATGCCATTGTTTCCCTTACATTGCTTTTACGTTTATACATTGAAACCAGTACTTTTAGACTTAAAAATCTTTTGAGTTGATTCTTCAACTTCCACAGAAGACCTTCCACAAGCCCTAGTACCTATACTTCTACCTGAGTAATGCATGTGAATATTTTTGACAGCAGTGTCCCTATATTACATCATAGAGTGGGACATTTCATAGCCTGTGGTTTATTCAATATAAGCAGATTTTAGAGCAACCCCAAAGTGTTGAGTTCTGAAACGTACAGGATGTTTTTATAGTACTATGAGCTCTAACATGTCAAGAATTTCAAGGGAATTTTGGTTTCTCCATTCATGACCCCTTTAATAATAATAATAGCACAGTATATTGTTTGGTGAGCTGTCTCTTTAACAGAGTTGATGTGGGCCGAGTCTGAGATCTTCACATCTGTCTGATTTGGCACCGAAATGAGGTTTGGAGGAGATGAGCTCATCTGAAACGGACACTGAACGGCCTCATGATTTTCCCATAGTCCCTGTGCACTGAAACGGGAAGCGTGTGTGTGTATGTGTGTGTGGAGTCTCTCATGAGTTTGTGACTGCAGTTGATTAAAATGAACATTTCTTTGGCCGATTGCGCTGAAAAATCAACAGGATTGTGAGTTAAATTTGGTGGAAAATATAATACTCAGATGCTTCATTTTTGTTCACAACCTGGCAACGTGTAGATCCAGCTACACTGTAAAAAGTTTCTCTGTTTATTTTGTAATTCACAAGTGTTTTCCTTTTATTTATGGTTGTGAATTGCATTATGGGATGTTGATCTCTGCTTTGGATGTTGAAAGTTCAACTCCACAGTTTAGCAAAGTGACTTGTTGACATTTTGATAGTTTGAGATAATGTATAAGAAGTAATATATAGAGAAATGAGTTCAAATGTTGAATATGTAACAGGTGGGTGTGGCTTTGAAGTTCTGCCATTATTCGTGGGTGTGGCTTGGATGGCCCGCCTACTTTGTCTTGGAAATCTTATATAGGTCAGACATCTGGGAGCTGATTTACTGTAGAGATGTAATGTTGTGTTTCTAATTGAAGGCTGACGCTGATTTTTCATGGCGTTTCTCAGATGTTTGGTTTATACTCATCTTTAGTTCTTTTATGAATCTTAGCATGTCTTGTTTGTGATTTTTGAGTGGTTTCTTGCATGGTTAGTATTGATTATGAAGCCGGATCAGATGTTGTTTTTGAAAGAGATCAGTTTCAGATCAATACAATGTGAAATCTTAATCTAATTTTATACTTATTACTGTTATTTGCTGTCAGATTGTCCAATATACTGCCTCATCATCATCATCATCATCATCATCAACTGTGCAATATGATATTAGGTGTTACTCTGTGTGTATATTGTGACATAATATGCATTCATTTTGTGAAAGGTTTGCAGGGACATAATCAAATGTCAGTGGAAAAACGTAAAGAAAAAATATTTTTGTTATATTTTCTTTATTTTTATTATTATTTCTTTATTTTTTGGTTTCAAATGATTTAACATTTAATTAAAAAATAAATAAATAAAACTGAATTAAATTATAATTAATCATTATTTTTTATTATGAGTTTTTAAATGTAAATATTTTTAAATCTAACATAAAAATTTAAATAAACTGAATTAAATTATAATCAATCATTATTTTTTATTATAAGTTTTTTTAAATGTATATATTTTTAAATCTAATATAAAAATTTAATTAAACTGAATTAAATTATAATTAATCATTATTTTTATGCATTATTTTTAAATGTATATATTTTAAATCTAATATTAAAGATAAGTAAAACTGAGTTAAATTATATTTAATCATTATTTTTCATTGAATTTTTTTAAATGTATATAATTTTTAAATCTAATATAAAAAACTAAATAAAATGGAATAAAATTATAATTAATCATTATAATTTTTAAAGATTCGTAAAAATATATTTCTTAATTTATTATAGTATAAAATAAAATAATAATTTAGTTAATTTTGTAACAATAATATACAAATTTCTAAATAATAAAATAATTTAAAAATATATTTTAAACGATTTATTAAAAGTGCAAATGCATATATTTTATACACATGTAGATATTCAAATATCAATATATATCATTCAATTCATGTTTATTTCTCTAGCGCTTTTACAATGTAGATTGTGTCAAAGCAGCTTAATATAGAAGTTCTAGTAAACTGAAACTGTGTCAGTTCAGTTTTCAGAGTTGACGTTCAGTTCAGTTCAGTGTGGTTTAAATTTCACTGCTGAAAGTCCAAACACTGAAGAGCAAATCCATCATATATAATGTTTTAGTCATTAATTAATAGTATAGCCAATAGTTTGTGTATCTATGAGATGAATGTAAATATAAAAACCGCTTACATTCACTTAAGTCATATGCATTACAGCACACCGAGCTGTGAGTTTACCATGTGTTTATTATACCGTACCATCACTGACCAGCACAGTAGTAAACTCCCCTTCAGAAAGGAGTTTGTGTTATAATCCTGATGTGGAGTAAGGCGAGTGAAATATACACAGAATCTGGAGTTTATTGACATCTTGATCTTCCCACAAAACAAGTTTAAGATCAGTGACAGCTTGTTAATAGACTATAACGTTTCAAAAGCATGCCTTTACAACAGTTTTGCAATGTTTGAGTTGTTTTAATGGCATTTCTGATTGAAAATTCATTAGCAAAAAAGAAATATACAATAAAAAAACATACATTTCCGTGTCATTTTGTAGCGTATACCATATTTTACTGCATTTTTTATTTACTTTATCCAACATATTGAATCTTCTACCTGTTAACAATGCTTAAAAAAGACTTGTACTTAAAATGTACCATGACAATATTTCTCAAGCTGATTTCCCAGCATATATAAATATAATGCAAAATACAGTATATTGTTGTTTTTTAAAAAATCTTATTTTATATTTTATTTTATTAAGAGGGTCACTACCTCAGTTTTTTATTTTGTACTATTCTCTGACATCCACTTATGATGTTCTGAAGATTTTTACAGCAGAAAACGTGATCATTTAGAGGTAAATGTCTATTTTCTGTGCTGTTTTTGATCCTCTGAACGCTCTGTGAGAGTGGGCGTGGCCATAGATGTAGACGCCCACTTCTTTGATTGGCTGACAGTTTTGCATTACAACAGGGTTGAACAGGGTGGTTGCTAGAAGGGATACAGCTGCTTCCAGAAGTTAACCCTTTCACTGCCCACTCTACCAAACGGTTGACCATGTTTTTAATATTTTAATAATAACTTTTAAAGTAAATTAAAGAATGACTGTTTTAAATAATGGTTTACAAAAAAAACACATAATTCTGTTGCACGACTACACTTTATTTTGGTTTTATTGTAACAAAACAACAACAAGAAAGCATGTTAAATGAGAATCTGAAATATTTTATGACATCAAAAAATAAAGATGATTTCGTATTCAAAAATGTTTTATTTTGAATATTTTTTAAAATAAAATGCTCTTACGCTTCATATTTTCATAGTATATGTATTATTTACGGTACTTTTACCATAAACTAACAAATCAACCATTTGGTAGAGGCTGATATTTTAGAAATTATGGGATGTGTTGGAAGAAAACATGCATTGACTGTGTTAATTAGCGACATTATGAGTTAAGAAATGCAATCCAAATTTTTTTTTCTTGGTGGGGTAGTTAAAGGGTTAAAGAGAATTATTTATATTATTTATTAAATTATATTTTATTAACGTCCATCCAAATCCTATAACCTTATATTAATATTAATTGTTGTACAGTGTCACATAAATAGTTTTTTTGATGTGAATATACACGTCTGTATCCCATTTAGACTTTACCGCTAAACAGGCAGTGCACTAAAAGTGGGCGTTGATCTTCTGCAGAGGCGGGGCTTATCCACTCTATTACATCATAGAGCAGAACATTCCAGATCCTGTGGTTTATTCAGACTATCATCAACATAAGCTGATATTAGAGCAACCACAAAGTGTTGAGTTCTGAAACTTACAGGATGTTTTTAAAGTACCATGATCTCTAATATCTCAAAATATCAAGGAGATTTTAGTTTTATATTCATGACCCCTTTAATAATAATATTACGGTGTATTATTTGTCAAACTTACAATAATAATATTTATAGTGCGTGTCTGATTCTGCATCATTTGTCGACCTTGTATTACCCTCATATGAATATGACAGACAGATTGTGTCTTTAATAGATGTTTAATTAAGCTCTTGCCTGCGTCAGGGTGTGTGGAAGTACTTTAGTCTACAATATAAACATCTGGCACTTTCTGTGTTGCTCTTACAGTAAATGTTTAGACGTTTGGTGAAGAACAGTATTCAGTCTTTGCCCTCACTGACATGGAAGTGTGTGTGTGTGTGTGAGTGTGAGTCTGGTTAATGAGAGCCGCGTGAGCAGAAACACTGCTCATAAAAGCACTGAGTTTGTCTTTATGAGTCGGTGGTTTGGCGGAGATCAACTTTTGAAGAAGTGCTGAAGGTTGCAGTTGTTAAAAAGCTCATGAAGTCTTTCATTTGTTGATATATTTCCAGTTAGGAGGATCAAGGTGGTCTGAAATACATGTACGTGTAGAAAGCTGTTGGTTCGACAAAATTTGGAGTCAGTAAGATACATGCAATCTCTTAGATTACATATTTATGGTGCATTTGGATTACATTTGGATTACTTTTGTGTCTCCAACATTTTCATCATCACAGACTGGTCATCAATTTTACCACATGGTGGGGTGGGGTGGAGGGTGTGGTGGTTTGTAGGTTTCTTGGTGACCTTCAACAGTTTTATCAGAGGATGACAAGCTGACAAAACATTGCTGTCACTCTGAGACAAGTTTTATTCTATAGAGAAAATTAGTAAGCATTGCAGTGTTTGGATTCTCTGTCTTTGTCTGAGATAATTAGTCTACCGAAATGTGTATTCCATACAAAGTATGAAGCTGATCGGTCAGTTTTTGTCAAGTGACTCGCGGTGCGCTTGCGTTCATGCATTCAACTGGATGCGTCTGGAAGGCACATGCACGTCAGGCCACTTGCCAAGTCGCACACCTCCATTGATAATAACGAACTTGTGTGAACTCTAGAAAAGACGCGACATGTGAACGGCCCATTAAAGGCTGCCATCATTTGCAATCTCCATCAGTTAATCTTCTTGCACAGACATGTTGAATTCACCTGATTTGTTGACAAATGGGTTGCGGATCCATTCCTTAGCAGTTAGTTTGTCCTGCACTGGGCTTTTTGCTCTTAGCAAAGAAACTTTCCAAAAGACGTCTGTTTCTTACTCATTTTACTGCTAGTGTGTTCAATTTGGGTGCTCAAGTGAGCGAGATTTAAGCGAGAGAATACGGTCACTTTTCAAAATAAAAGTTTTTTCAAAATAATAGATCGTTCAGACTCAGATAGTAAATAAAACAGAAATAATTACTGATTTCTTGTGTGCCCAGTACTAATTGATGCACGGACTGGTATCGGTTCGCGATATATATATATATATATATATATATATATATATATATATATATATATATATATATATATATATATATATATATATATATATAATCAAGTAGTAGAATATATATCTTACTATTATCAATAGTCTAATAATCATACTATTTTGACAGCTACAAAAAACTTGTTCAATATTTATCAGCAATAAGAGCCTCAACAGTTTCTTTTTAAAGTTACATTACAAAAACTCAATATTAAAATATATTTAATCTAAAATTACATTTACAAAATTTGTAGTCAGTATTATACAGTAAACTATTACAGTAGATTACACATTTATGGATTAATTTTGTACACATATATTGAAGCAGGACAATTTTGAGTTATTTTGGCAGCTACAAATAAAGATATATTCATTATTTATCAGCAATAAGAGCATCAACAGCTTCTTTTTAAAGTTGTATTAAGACGGTTGATATAGAAAAAATAATAAATCGGCAGCAATATCACTGCAACAGATAATATTTTGTCCTAAACAGTTGCAGTTGTTGATAATTTGTTGATATATTTCCAGTGAAGAAAGCTAAGGTGGTGTGAAACACATGTGCCTTTAGAAAGCATTTTTTTCTTAATATTACTTTTCAAACCATTGGAGAAAGATGCTTTTTGCCTGACAAAATAGTGCAGTATAAACAGAGCTTGGTGGATTACTTATGAATTGTAATCAGTTACTGATTACAGATCACATGACAACAAGTGTAGTCAGTAGGATAATCGCTTAGATTACACATTTATGGATTACTTTGGATTACATTTGTGCTAACCCTTATTTGATGTAATATATATTGAAGTAGGATAATCTTGAACTATTTTAACAGCAGCAAATTACCATATATTCCTTATTTATCATCAGTAAGAGCCTAAACAACTTTCTAAAGTGCAATGATGGACATTTAATACTTAAAACAAACTAAAATACGTCAGTGATAATAACATTGAACTAAATAAAATTACATTAGATGATTTTAAAACCTCAGCTTAAGACAGCAACATTAAAAACAATATCAAAAAGTATCACTGAGACGTCAAATATTTAATCTAAAAAATGCAAAGTGCACATGACAGTATTAATGAAAATATCAGAGAATAACAACATTGCAAACACAAAAAATCACAATTAAACATGTATAAGAACGGGTTTATTTTGAAATTAATGTTGAAAAATGAGAAGAATCTATGAGTTTTGAACACCATTCTGCTGTTGTGTAATTCATAAAAAGTAACAGTAATTTGATTACCATTATGATCAAAAGTAGTTTGCAAATACAAGTACTTGATTTTTGGAAACCGTATCATATATATATATTCCCATTATACAAAACTTTGAGTATAAAAAGCTAAAAGTGAATTTAATCGATATTTTGTAGACTTTAGTGCGGATGAGATGCATGTATTTAAAGCGATATGTTCGATTGGCTGTTTGCTGGAATGAGGAAGTGGTTTCTTGTTCTGTATCTGGTTCATTCATTCACCAGTGAGTTTCATATCAGTGTGATAAGTGTGTTCAGAGAGAGCAGGAATATTCCCACACTTCAGATCAACCAATGAGGATCGGCAGCACTGAAATAGAGTTGAGGGGAGGCTTTAATCTCTGCACATTCCAGAGCTGGACGTCCTATCAGTCCAGGCTCACCGACCAACTACAGGGCTGGGACGCGAAAAAAAGACTACAAATTAATAAATCAATAAAAATGATGACGAATTACTTTTATTTTGCCATTTATTAATGTGTATTTTCATATAATATGAGATAAATCATTTTACAAATTAAAAATAATAAATTATTATTATTTTTTTTTTTAGAAATTGATAATGAAACCAAAAAATCTGCTAATACATAAACGCATTACTAGTATAATTTTAGTAATATATTTGCTAAGTAAAATTATATTGGGAATGGTAAAATGTTTATAATATATGTATTATGAAATATAATATATTATACAAATATAATATAATATTTTACCCTTACAATATAATTCTTTATAATAAATATATGATATTACTGAATTTCCTCATTTCTAAACCGTAATTATGTGCACACACACACACATGTAAATGAACAAATCATAGTTTGCATCATAAAACTAAATATATATTCATCATACTTCATTTATATTTATTATTTTATTACATTAGAATGCAAAAAATATATAAAATAAAACATTATAATATGAAAAAATAACTTTAAAAATAATTTAATAACAAAAAAAAAAAAAAAATATATATATATATATACATTTATATACCCTCTAAGTATATTAGTACATAGACCAGTATAAATAATCTTGTATTAATAAAAGGCATAATTATTATATTACATTCATTTTTCAGTTATTCATTCATTTTCTTTTCGGCTTAGTCTCTTTATTATCCACAGCAGAATGAATCACCAACTTATCCAGCATATGTTTTACTCAGCGGATACCCTTTCAACAGCAACCCATCACTGGGAAACATCCATACACACTCATTCACACTCATACACTACGGACAATTTTAGCTTACCCAATTCACCTGTACTGCATGTCTTTGGACTTGTGGGGGAAACCGGAGCACCCGGAAACCCCCGCCAACACGGGGAGAACACGCAAACTCCACACAGAATTGCCAACTGACCCAGCCGAGGCTCGAACCAGCGACCTTCTTGCTGTGAGGCAATTGTGCTACCCACTGCACCACTATAAAATATAATAAATTATGCAGACATTATATATTTTATCCTCACAATATAACTTTTTATAATAAATATATGATATATTACCTAATTTCCTTATTTCTAAACCGTAATTATGTGCACACACACACATGTAAACGAGCAAAATATAGTTAAAACATAAAACAGACATATATATTCCACAAACTGTATTTATATTTATTATTTTATTACATTAAACTGCAAAAAATAATGAAATAAAACCTATTATAATATGAAAAATTTACTTAAAAATAATAATATATTCCCTTTAAGTACATTAGAACATGGACCGGTATAAATAATCTTGTAGTAATATAATGCATAATTATTATGTTACATTCATTTTATTCATTAATATTATAATATACAATAATTCATGCATTTTAAATTGTGCATTGCACTGTGTTTTAAAGTTGTTTTAAATAATAATACAAGTTTAATAGAAAATGTTAATGGTAATTTCAGGTTAGGCAAGGTTAGTATTTATTTTTTATGCATTTGGTATGTTCATGTCATATAAACTATTATTAATTTCCAGTGATAAACATGTAGATTGGGATTCATTTAGGCAAAGATGTGGAATGTTTTCTGCCCTTTTGAATTTGGCAGGAAAATACAGCCTCTATAATGGTAGACGTTCAGTTCAGAGCCCTATTTCAGCTGTGCTGGGAAAGCTGGGTGTCTGGTTTAGATCGAATCACAATGAAAGGCTATTCTGGCAGGACTTTACCATCAGCACAACAGCAGAACTCAGGAAGTGATGTCATCCTGAACTCATTCGCTGGCGTGAGCTGATGAAATCTGCAGATCACACCAGAACGCACAATGAACACCATCAAACACTTGTTCTGCAATATTCATATCAGTTAGAGCGCGCTGTAGGAAATATCCAGAAATGATCAGTTTTCCATTGTTGTGTATTTGACTGATTATTTTATTCATTATTTGATTGGTTATTTGACACATTTCCATTATTGACTGAGTTAATTCTGTTCAATTTAGTCATCAGTATTGATTCAATAGAGATTTAAAAAGAAATCTTTATCAAAACATTACAAGACATGAACCAAACTAACCAACTACAAACATTATCACATTATAATGAACTTTAATGTATTATAAGTGATGAAATGTCTATAAAAAGACAAAGACAGTGATTATAAAAGCTTTAATAAGTGAGTAAACTGAAATTAGTGAAATTAAAGCATTACCGATGACAGAATTGAGTTGAAATATTATAAATAAATATAAAAAAGTTTGTTGTTTATATAAAAAAACTAGTTTATTTATTATTTCTCTGTTTCTCTAGTGGGTGGCTCTGTGGTTGGTCAAGAATCTCACTGGTTTAAGTCCCGGCTGGGTCAGTTGGCATTTCAGTGTGGAGTTTGCATGTTCTCCCCGTGTTAGCGTGGGTTTCCTCAGGGTGCTCCGGTTTGCCTCACAGTCCAAACACATGCGCTATAGGTGAATTGATGAACTAAATTAGCCGTAATGTATGAGTGTGTGTGTGAGAATGAGTGTGTATGGGTGTTTCCCAGTACTGGGTTGCAGCTGAAAGGGCATCCGCTGCGTAAAACATATGCTGGAATAGTTGGCGGTTCATTCCAATGTGGTGACCACTGATGAATAAAGGGATTAATCCGAAGGAGAATGAATGAGTGAATGAATGTTTCTCTATTTTGAGAGCACTGATGCTCAATTCAATAATTCATGGATCATGGGAGTGGGCGGAGTTATTTCGGTGTACTTTACTCATTGAAACTCTCTGATTGGTGGAATATTACACACAGCCTCATGGGTAATGTAGTTTTCCTTCTCAATTCAGGGGCTGGTTTAGAAATAAGGTAAATTAATGTGAACATACACTGTAAAAAATACGTATATAAAAAGATGCGTCGTAAATTAGCAATTTTCAGTATTTTGTTCCGTATTTTTCCCCTTTATTTCTGCTTTTGAGTTGCATTATGTGAACTTGATCTGCCTTTCAACAACTTTAAATGTTGAAAAGATCAAGAAAGTGACTTTCATGAACATTTTTAATAGTTTGCAGTGCTAAATTGTCTGTGTTGGTGTTGTATATTAGGCTACAAAAACCTTGAAATAAACTGCCAGTGCATTTTCTGTTATTTTACACACGTATTACTCTAGATATTATTTCTTATATATCTCAAACTACTGTAATGTCTCTAAAAGTCACTTTGTTAAACTGTAGAGTTGAATTTTCAACATCAAAAGTGGACAGAGCAGAGATCAACATCCCATAATGCAATTCACAACCGGAAATAAACAGACAATAAATCACAAAATATAAAAACTCTTCATTAACAGATGTTTTTTTAACAGTGTATGTGTTCATTTATAATAATTTACCAACCCCAGAGCTCATAATGTCTCATAATTTATGAGTTATTATTAAAAATCAGCTTCTCTATGGATAAAATGAATGGTGTTTTCTCTTAGGACGTTTACAGTGAGGTTGTCTGTGTGTAAATTGAGCGTCTGCAGGTTTATGTTCTGGTCTGGATGATTTCCTTCACTCTCCGCATGATCTTAAAGCGACGCCTCACATCTGTTAGTCATATTTCATGATAACTGTATGCGTTTCTCATGGTTGTCGTCCATTTTGAGGTGAACTAAACAATACACAATAATAATAATAGGATCTGTTGGAACGCTGCTAATGTAAATGGCTGGACGTGCAACACAAACGGCTGATACAACACTGCTGAGCTTTATAATTATGCTGATTGCTGCTTTATTAATTAAATGGACATTTGTTTATTGGAGTGATTCATGGGTGTGCGTTTGAAAAGAGCAATGAAGGACTGCAAATGTAAACACCTAATAGTTCATTTGCTACTTTCGTCATTCTAGTAATCTTTGTACGCATTATAGATTTGGCTTTAATTATACTTCAGGGTTACAATGTGCTAAATTTCAATACATTTAAATAATTATATATTTTCTCTTTAGGGCATCTTTAACTTTGTAAAAGTTAGTGCATTAGACAGACGCATAGACAGACAGACAGACGGATAGACAGACAGATGGATAGATGGATAGATGGATGGATGGATGGATAGATGAACGGACGGATGGACAGATGGATGTATAGATAGATAGATAGATAGATAGATAGATAGATAGATAGATAGATAGATAGATAGATAGATAGATAGATAGATAGATAGATAGATAGATAGACGGATGGATGGACGGATAGATAGATAGATGGATGGACGGATAGATAGATAGATGGATGGACGGATGGATGGATGGACAGATGGATGGATGGATGGACAGATAGATGGACGGACGGATGGATGGACGGATGGACAGATAGATGGACGGACGGATGGATGGACGGATGTATGGATGGACAAATGGATGGATGGACGGATGGATGGATAGATGGATAGATGGATGGATGGATGGATGGATAGATAGACGGACGGATGAATAGACGGACGGATGGATGGACGGATGGATGAACAGATAGATGGATGGATGGATGGATGGATGGATGGATGGATGGATGGATGGATAGACGGATGGATAGATGGATAGATAGACGGATGGATAGACGGACGGATGGATGGACGGATGGATGAACAGATAGATAGATGGATGGATGGATGGATGGATGGATAGATAGACGGATGGATAGATGGATAGATAGACGGATGGATAGACAGATGGATAGACGGATAGACAGACAGATAGATAGATGGATGGATGGGCGGACGGACGGACGGACGGACGGACGGACGGATGGATGGACGGACGGATGGACGGACGGATGGATAGACGGATGGATAGACGGATAGATAGATAGATGGACGGATAGATAGATAGATGGATGGATGGATGGATAGATAGATAGATAGATGGATGGATGGACGGATGGACGGATGGATGGATAGATTTAACATAAAACAATATGTCATACTTAACTTAATACAAGAAATGTTTATTTACATTTATTAGAATTTACAAAATAATATAAAAATAATAAACTATAATATTTAATATAATAAAATAGTTTTTAATGAATGCCATTTGTGTATTTATTCATTTATACAATATCTAGATCTAAAATCTAAAAACAATATTTGATAATATAATTACTAAATCAATAATAATATTATGAAATTTAATAATAATAGCTTTAAATTAAATTTATTAAAAACAAAAAATATGAATGTAAAATTATAATATAATACAATTATTTTTAGAGGATGCATTGCTACAATATAAACACATGATGTTATGTGAATTGGAACTTTTTGTACATTTTAATCTGTGCACTAATGCAAAACACAACGTAAACTCTCTTGTGCGCGTCTCATTTATAGTTTATTCACTATCCACATAAA
This sequence comes from Danio aesculapii, assembly GCF_903798145.1. Taxonomy (NCBI): domain Eukaryota; kingdom Metazoa; phylum Chordata; class Actinopteri; order Cypriniformes; family Danionidae; genus Danio; species Danio aesculapii. The sequence continues at coordinate 44,204,723 of NC_079445.1, read as the reverse complement.
ATCTAGTTTAAAGTGGACTTATTTTTACACCGGTACATTGCTGTGCTGTGCATATTTCCAAAAGGTGTTATTTTAAGTAAATTCTCCAGAATATCAAGACTATTTACAGCATGTAGAAGAGTTGAGGTTTAATGTTGAGTGTGTTTTAGCTGTGCCTGATGTTGTTTGTCTCTCCACACAAACACTAGTCATGTTTTTCCAAACGTTCAGTTGAAATCAGAATTATTAGTCCCCCTTGTATATCTTCCCCCAATTTCTGTTTAACAGAGAGATTTCTTTAAACATAATAGTTTTAATAACTCATTTCTAATAACTGATTTCTTTTATCTTACTGATTTCCATGATGACAGTAAATAATATTTGACTACATATTTTTCAAGATGCTAGTATTCAGATTAAGGGGTAAACTAGGTTAATTAGGGTAAAGTTAGGGTAATTAGGCAAGTCATTGTATTACAGTGGTTTGTTCTGTAGACCAGTGTTTCCCAACCCTGTTCCTGAAGGCACACTAACAGTACACATTTTTAAGCTCTCCCTAATCCAACACACCTGAATCAACTCACCAGAAGATTAGAAGAGACTCCAAAACCTGAAGTGAATGGGTAAGATAAGGGAGACATCCAAAATATGTTCTGTTGGTGTGCCTCCAGGAACAGGGTTGGAAAACACTGCTGTAGACAATCCAGAACTAATATTACTTAAAGGGGCTAATGATATTGACCTTAAAATGAGTTAAAAAAAATTCAAAACTGCTTTTATTCTAGCCGAAATAAAACAAGTAAGACTTTCTCCAGAAGAAAAAATATTATAGGAAATACTGTGAAAAATTCCTTGCTCTGGTAAACATCATTTGGGAAATATTTGACAAAGAATTCACAGGAGAGCGAATAATTTTGACTCCATTTAGTTCCTCATATATCAGTCATGGGAACCGAGTAACCCTTGCCAGAATGCCTGATTTTCTCTTGATCTTCAGGGACGTTTCTCTGTCCTCCAGCTCCCTCCAGACATTCATCTGAATCGCAGAGAAAATGCAACGTTTATTTTTGCCGTGAGGTCATCAATCAGTCTTAAAAAAAAAGCAAAATAAGAAGCATGGCGTCTGTGGGAATGTTTGTCGCTGGCAGAGAGATGCTGAATGAGGAGCGGCTAAAAACACCTCGCCCTCAAATTAATTGCCTGTTTTCTTTTGTATTTCGTATTTGGCAAAAGCTTGCACATCTGTTTTGGTTCGTCTGCTCTGACGTCACGCGTTCAGCTAATGGCCTGTTGTTCTGCACGTGTGTAATGTATTTATCTGACATCACGCTGAGCTAATGGCTTTTATCTCCATAACTCAATCTGGCTTTGGCTCAGCGGCTGCTAAGTGCTGTATCAATGATGTTTTCTCTCCTCCTGTTTGACTGACACCACCTGCTTATGGATGTCAGAGGTTTCAGGGTTCATCTTTTGCTTTTATATAGCAGTTGTTATCTTTTTGATTGTTTGTTTGTTTGTTTTTATCATTATATAACTCAGTAATGTTTAAATTAGCATTTAAGTATTTTTACTTCCGGAAATGTTATAAAAAACATTATATATAGTAAAATTGCATGTGTGCGTGCGTGCATGCGTGTGCGCGCGTGCATGTGTGTGTACAGTTGAACTCAGAATTATTCGCCACCCTTTGAATTTTTATATATTTTTTTTAAATATTTCCCAAATGATGTTTAACAGAGCCAGGAAATTTTCACAGTATGTCTGATAATATTTTTTCTTCTGGAGAAAGTCTTATTTGTTTTATTTCGGCTAGAATAAAAGCAGTTTAATGTTTTAAAAGCCATTTTAAGGTCAATATTATTAGCCCCTTTAAGCTATATTTTTTTTCGATAGTCTACAGAACAAACCATCATTATACAATAACTTGCCTAATTCCCCTAACCTGCCTAGTTACCCTAATTAACCTAGTTAAGCCTTTAAATGTCACTTTAAGCTGTATAGAAGTGTCTTAAAGAATATCTAGTCTAATATTATTTACTGTCATCATGACAAAGATAAAATAAATCATTTATATGTCAATTATATGTATAAATCAATTATATGTATAAATTATATATAAAATAAATGAGTGTGTGTCTGTAATAATTTAATTTTAATATTAGATTTTTATTTTTTATTTAATTGTATAAAATTTTTTATATTAAATATAGAAATTCCAAAAATATGTTTTATGTAATAATCAAACCTAAAAATAAAAATGTTACAAAAATATTATATATATATTTTTTTTCATTTTATATTATATTTTACTTTAGTCTCTATTTAATTATTTAACATTTAAAATAAATTATTAAAATAGATGTTCCAAACACATATTTTTTATGTTGTAATCAAAAGTAAAACTAAAAGTGTTATAAAAACCTTATAGTTAAATTATATATTGAATTTTAGTTTTTATTTTAGGTATTTTTTTTTTTATTTTATTGTATAAATTTTTTATATTAAATATAGATGTTCCAAACAAATGTTTTATGTAATAATCAAACCTAAAAATAAAATGTCACAAAAACATTATATTATATATATAATTTTATTTTATATTATATTTTACTTAATTTTTTATTTAATGATTTTAAATTTATATATAATTTTGTTGATTTTGCTTTATTTTTTTATTTAATTGTATTGATTTTTCTGTATTAATATAGATGTTCTAAAAATATATTTTTTCTGCTATAATCAAAACTAAAACAAAAAAGTAATAAAAACCTTATAGTAAATCTTAAAGTAAAATTATATATAAAATAATTTTTTTTATTTTAGTAATTTTTTATTTAATTGTATAGATTTTTTTTCTATTAAATATAGATGTTCCTAGAAATGTTCATGTTAATCAAATCCAAAAATAAACATGTTGTCCTTTTTAGTTGTGCAATCATTTTAGAATTAAAAAAGTAGATTTACATTTTTTACTATTTAAAAAACATTTTTTGTTTGTTACATAATTCGATTTTTTTTTAATCTCTGCAATTTGTGAGTTTTGCAATTTTCATAGAAAAAAATCATAATTATTCTGTGTCTATTAATATATATATATATATATATATATATCGAATATGTTAAAGTATATTACAGTTTCTACTATTTTTACAACATTTAAACTGTTTTGCTAAAATCATTCATTCATTCATTCATTTTCCTTCGGCTTAGTCCTTTATTTTTCAGGGGTCGCCATGACGGAATGAACCGCCAACTATTCCATCATATGTTTTATGCAGTTATGCCCTTCTAGCCGCGACCCAGCGATGGGGAAACAACACTTATTTACACACTCATACACTACGGCCAATTTAGTTGATCAATTCCTCTATAGTGCATGTGTTTGACTGTGGGGGAAACCGGAGCACCCGGAGGAAACCCATACCAACACAGAGAGAACATGCAAACTCCACACAGAAATGCCAACTGACCCAGCCGGGATTCCAATCAGGGATCTTCTGGCTGTGCCGCCCTTGATAAAATCAACATAATAGAAAAATAACTTATAGCTGTGTATCATTGATTTATCACATGCATGTATCTTGTGTCACTTATATATTAATATGAGCCTGTGATATCTGTGTGCTGAACAGACCCAGTTTCTGCTCTGTTTTCCGTGAGACTTTGACAGATCCAGATGGCTCTTCTTATTTGCCGCCGGCTTTTCCTCTTCAGTTTTAGACACAGTGTTACTAAGCAACACTACAATCTATTAGAAGAAACCATTGCTTTAGGATGAAACTACAGTGACTAGGGTTATTAGACTGCCATGGAGACACTATTGAATGTTGTATTCATGTTTTATATTTATATTAACATTTTCTTCTTGACTTTTTCCTAACAATATTTTGATAATAAATCCTATTTTAATAGCATGTGTGGGTTTTAAATGAAATTAGAGAGTTTTATTCAGGAAATATTTTAAGGGAAATGTTTGAAAAGGATGGCGGCATGGTGGCTCAGAGATTAGTATTCTCGCCTCACAGAAAGAAGGTCCCGGCTGAGCCAGTTGGCATTTCTATGTGGAGTTTGCATGTTCTCCCCGTGTTGGTGTGGGTTTCTTCCGGGTGCTCCGGTTTCCCTCACAGTCCAAACACATGCACTATAGGGGATTTGATGAACTAAATTGACTCTAGTCTATGAGTGTGTATGGGTGTTTCCCAATTAGGCATGGGCCTGTATTAGATTCTGACAGTATGATAACCTTGGATAAAAATATCATGGTTTGACAGGATTGTGATTACTGCTCGAAAATATATTCTTTTTAAATGTCTGGGTAAAAAACAAAGACAATTCCTCTTTAAACACAATAGATTTTATTTTGAGAAACATATACCTATAGATATTTTGGAGCTGTAAACATGTCAGGTTAAATAATTAAAATCATTCATTGAATTCTGCTGTCTTCACTGATTTCTTTACAATTTAAAATGGCCTCTTTGGATATTTTTTTTTCTGCTGGAGATATTGTCGTCCTAAAAAACAAACAAAAAAAATGTAAATAAAAAAATCGGACACATGCCTTAGGAGTGGTATAGCAGAAAATTCTGTCTGTTTTAAAACCTTGACTTTTCCAAACTGCGGTATACCTTGAAAACAGTTATCGTACCGTGCCCATTCCCAGTACTTGGTTGCAACTGGAAGGGTATCCGCTAGGTAAAACAAATGCTAGATAAGTTGGCGGTTCATTCCGCTGTGGTGACCCCGAGTTAATAAACAGGCCAAGCCGAAGGATAATGAATGAATGAATGTTTGTTAAGAAACTGACATGATTTTATGGTATATATTATATATTTAGTATAGGTGTTGCCATGAATAAAGCCAATGCTGCTGATATGGCATTAAAATATAAATAAATAAATATATAAATAAATAAATAAATAAAATTTGGACTTTTCCACTGTTTCCTATATATTTTTTAATTTTCAGTAATATTATTATATCAATTTAAACTAAATATAATACAAAATCAATATAAAGTGTAAGTTTATTTTAAATATATAATAATCAATACAGACATCTCATGACATTTTGGCATAAAATGACGAGCCATGTTTAATATAACTGATTAATTACTGGTTATTCTAGAACTCACTTTTATTTAGCCTCTGTCCCAACTTTTTTTGAAGCATTGCAGTAAATTCGTATTTCTTTTGTAATTTAGTTATTATAGATGTATTTTTTTCCTTTTCTTATATTTTTTATTTATTTATTTATTTTAAATATTTTATTTTATTGCAAAGCACTTTGGATCAATAACGGTTGTGTAAAGTTGTGCTCTATATATAAAGTTTTGCCTTGCCATAATGAAACATTCCACATGTGTGTAAACATGTACAAAATATTTTTGGAATTGAAATTCTAAATTGGGCGTCACTGTGGTGCAGTGGGTAGCACAATCACCTCACAGCAAGAAGGTCGCTGGTTCGAGCCTCGGCTTGGTCAGTTGCCGTTTCTGTGTTTAGTTTGCATGTTCTCCCCGTGTTCGCAGGGCTTTTCTCCGGGTGCTCCGGTTTTCCCTACAAGTTCAAAGACATACGTACAGGTGAATTGGGTAAGCTAAATTGTTCGTAGTGTGAATGTGAATGAGTGTAAATGAATGTTTCCCAGAGATGGGTTGCAGCTGGAAGGGCTTCCGCTGTGTAAAACATATGCTGGATATGTTGGCAGTTTATTCCGCTGTGGCGACCCCTGATTAATAAAGGGACTAAGCCGAAAAGAAAACGAATGAATGAATGAATAAATGAAAGAATGAATGAATGAATTCTAAATTCTAAAATTTAAATAAATTTGAATTCTAAAAAATGTTGTGTTGTTTGAACCTAAATTTGGATGAACACAAGCATTGCGTTAAAGCAGGGGTGGACAATACATTTTTCCAAGGGGCCACATTAGACTCTGGGGCGGTTTTAGAGTTCCAAACCAATACAGTTCATTTGTTAAAAAAACATTGTGTGAAACTATTCAATAAACATTCATACAAACTCTAACGCTTAAAAGAGAATCAATTTTATACAAAAAAGTATTTTGAAGACCATCATCACAGTATCAACTTCATATAAATGCAATGGGGTTGTTTGTTTGATTGCTTCACCTTAGTTCATTTTTATTTGTTTGTTTGTTTGTTTGTTTGTTTATTTATTTATTTATTTATTTATTTATTTATTTATTTATTTATTTATTTATTTATTTATTTATTTATTTATTTATTTATTTATTTATTTATTTAATTATTTATAATGTTTTTGATGTTCATTAAGAGAATTGTAGCCTGTGTTGGGATAAACAAGTGCACTGGTCAGGTTGAATGTGAGGTGGATATGTGATGTAATGATCATCACTGAGGGAGGATCTGTATCTGGATTTGTTAAATCGTTCATCTGAGGTAATTAGTCTACCTTTATTACTGTGTAATTCTATGCAAAAGTGTGACGCTACTTGGTTGGTTCCTGTCATATGGCTTGTGGTTCGCTCGCAACACTGAAATTTTTTTTCAACTGGGCGGCGTCTGGAAAATGTGAGCATGACATACCGCATGCACGTCCCTTCCTATTTGCGTGCTGATCTCCATTTGAAATAACGCAATTTTTTTCGCAAAGTTTGCGGTTGATTTTATATGAAATAAATACTTCACGCGGGCCATTCAGAGATGTCCAGCGGGTCGCAAAATGCCCAGGTCTAGGTTGAAGGGATAGTTCCCCCAGAAATGAAAATTCAGTCATCATTAACACATCCTTTACTTATTCAGAACTTTTCTGAGTTTCTTTCTTCGGTTGAGCACAAAAGAAGATATTTTGAAGAATGCTGAAAACCGGTAACCATTGACTTCCATAATTTGGCATAGTTTTTCCTACAATGGAAGTCAATGGTTACCGATTTCCAGCATTCTTCAGAATATCTTCTTTTGTGTTCAACAGAAAGAAACTCATAAAGGTTTGAAAGTACTTGAGGGAGAGTAAATAGTGAGGAAAATTTTATTTTTGGGTAAACTATCCCTTTAAGTTTTGAAATAATTTTAAAGTCTGCATGAACCGAAGCTGCGACTGTTTTTTCATATTGTTACAACCCCCCTTTGTCTAGGGGAGTGGGGATGCACATTTAACTGAGGAATTGGTTACGCAAAAACAAATTGTGTTACAAAGTAAGGACAGACAAGGGTGAAGGGTGAATCAGTGTGTGAGATATTTACAATATATACAGTGTCGAAGACAATAAATAACGAAATGTTAGAAAATCTGGCTATGGGTGGCGCTAAATAAAAGAACCAAACAGTCTAACTAATATTCACTACAAATCCCCTCTAATCTAATCAAATAAACAAAAGATATGAAATGAAATCTTCAACGTCAATGATGTCCAATCTAATCTACACTGACTAACATTTAAACCAAAAATACACAGGTTGGCACACACCCTCTTACCTGGTGTATCTAGACAAATGTTACTCTACGTGCTGATATGCATGTCACGTGACATACTTGCCTAGTCCTTCTAATCTCAAAGGGAAACATGAGGATAGGGAAGATATGGCAACACAAAGGTGAGAACAGACGGTAACACACTTGAACAACAATAACAAAGTACAAATCAAATAAAGACGAACAATACTGATAAATGGGGATAACAAACTATCAAACACTAACAAAGCAAATCGAACAAACAAGCCAAATACAGCGATCAATCAAGCAAAGTATCAAACAGAGTCAGAGCGTCTGCCACCGAACTACTAGACTGAAGACCTTTAAAGGCCAGGTGGCATGCAGGGATTGGCTGGGACTTGAGCAGAGTTGTAGGGTCGTAACCAATCTGGTAGCAGGAGAGATGGGATTGGTTGCGGCGAGAACAAGTGAAGCAGCCAATCAGAGATGGGAGTAGGCGGAGCAAGCACAGAAGTGGACTGGGAGACAGACAGAAACACATGATGAGACTCAAAAATAAACAATAAAATAACCAAATTTGTGCTGGCACGTAATATTGTGACGCAGTTCCTTGAGAAACGGAATATTAAATAGAAAATCAGTGGGCGTGGCTTGTTTTTTAATCTACAGCGAGCTGATTGGATGTAGTAAAGTAGGCGTTTCATTCAAAAAGATGATGAAGATGGTTTGTTGAGTTATTACAACCTAACAGACTCCTCCTCCTCCTCACCATGGAGGGGCGTGGTTAAGTATGTTAGCCCCGCCCAATACCTCACCCAAACCTAATCTGAGAATTTAACTGAGAACAAACAGGAAGTGCTTTTTCAGATTTTAGTGTAAGATTACAAGGGCAAACTATTGATTTTTTTCTCAATGACATGCACAGATGAATTGTTCACCACAAAACTAGCAATGTGAGCTAACTAAATCAACATGATTAGTTGTGATTTCATAGGGACTTTAATTTATGATTGTAACCTAAACCTTGCTCTGTCCAGATTTTGTCCACATTTTATGTTGAAACAACCCAGCGGTGTTTGGAGTGTGTGTTTCAGAAAGGTTTAGCTGAGGCGCACAAGTCCAGCTGGGCATTCAGACACACCCAAACTCTCCCAGCTGCCTGCTGGAGAGCAGATATTTGAGGACTGCGGATGCCAGATTCAGGATGGAGATCTGAGGAGTGTGTGTGGAGCTGCAGCAGGAGTGTGTGGGTGTTTGCAGACTGGCTGAGCGCATGTGTGTGTGTAAATGTGTGCTTATTAGTGTGTGTGCATGCCTTGTATTCATCATTTTGCTTGGATTAAATGTCCCCACAAGTATAGCAATAACTGTATACAGTATTTATGTGTGTGTTTGTGTATATATGTGCATGTGTGTGTGTGTGGATGAGTCTGTGTGAGTGTGTGTAAAGTGGCTATGTATGTAAAGTGGCTATGTGTGTGTGGATGTGTATTTATCTATGTGTGTGGGTGGATGGGTTTGTGTGTGTCTGTGTGAGTGAGTGTGTAGTATATGTGTGTGGATGTGTGTGTGTGTATATATATATGTATGTATGTGTGTGTCTGTGTGTCTATGTGTCTGTGTGTAGGTGGGTGTGTGTGTGTGAATATTTATGCATGTGTGTGTACAGTATGCATGAATGTGAGGGTGTGTGTGTATGTGTGTATATATTTGTGGGTGTACAGTATATTTGTGTGTATGTCTGTGCGTGTCTACATGTGCGAGTGTGTGTGTGTGTGTGTGTGTGTGTTTGTGTATAGTATACGTGTGTGTGCAGTATATGTCTGCGTGTGTGTGTATGTGTGTGTCTGTATGTGTATACATCTATGTGTGTGTGTGTGTGTGTGTGTGTGTGTGGGTGGGTGTATATCTATGTGTGTGTGCACGTAAGAGTGTGTGAGTGTGTGGGTGGTATGAATCTTCAGCAGAATGAACTCCTCCATGAGGGCCAGTGTAATGTCAGAGTAGCCTTGGCAGATCATTGTGAATGTGAGCAGCAGCCGTTCAATCCCACGCATCCTCATCCTACAGGCTTGCAGACACACACACACACACACACACACACACGTCACCACAGCAACCAAAATACCCCACACTCACTGGAATTATTAGTGCTGTTGAAGAAGAGAAGCTTCAGTGCCTCTGTTACTCATGCTTGTATTTTAATCAGAAACAGTGTGATACAGATTAAACACAGTACACACAGTATATGTAGTTCCACAGTTTGAAAATTTGTGCTATATTAAGCTGCTTTGACAATCTACATTGTAAAACGTACTATAGAAATAAAGATGACTTGAATATTTATTTATATAAATCATGTACAACTGTATTATGAAGCGGATAAACCGTGAAAATCAGATTTTTCCGTACTTTATGGCTGTAATCAAGTCCATGGTGCATCTACAGCATCAACTGGAGCTAGGTGGTAAATCGAGATCAAATTGAAAGCAAATCAAAATCACAATTAAAAACAGGCTATGATATTAAAGGTGCAGTAGGTGATCTGCCACAATGCTAGCCTGTTAGCATAAATCTCTGAAACACAGTCCCTCCCCTGCTGTCCAAAGCCCCGCCTCCTGAAAACAGATGAAAGGAAGTCCTTCGATAAAGAGTAGGGGTTTAACCCCAGCATCCTGGCCGAATCTTTCCATCATGGCCTCCTAACCGTCCCCATATCATAATTGGCTTCATCACTCGGTCTCCTCTCCACCAATCAGCTGGTGTGTGGTGTGCGGTCTGGCGCAAAAAAATGGCTGCCGTCGTGTCATGGATTCTGATACACTGTAGACATTGTGTTTGACTACATTTTTGAAGAAATGTTGCTTAATTTTTGAAGAAAACGCGCTGAAGAATGTTGTAAAATGTTGCATATTTAGACAAAAAATATTTTGTCTTCACCGACGAGGGTGAGTTCAAGAATGGGTCAGTAATACGAGCTGTTCATGCTCTAACTTCATATCAGAAACCAATACTACAAAATACTACAGCCATTTATAGCAAAATTTACAGTGTTTCTGAACCGTACAATACTTGAATTAATCTGTTGTGGTGATTCTATAGTTGCTATGGTAATGCAACAACTAAAGTAATTGATTTGTTGTGGTGATTCTATAGTCGCTATGGTAACACAACAACTAAAGTAATTGATCTGTTGTGATTCTATAGTTGCTATGGTAATGCAACAACTAAAGTAATTGATCTGTTGTGGCGATTCTATAGTTGCTATGGTAATGCACTAACTAAAGTAATTGATCTGTTGTGGTGACTCTATAGTCACTATGGTAACACAACAACTAAAGTAATTGATCTGTTGTGATTCTGTAGTTGCTATGGTAACGCAACAACTAAAGTAATTGATCTGTTGTGGTGATTCTATAGTCGCTATGGTAACGCAACAACTAAAGCAATTGATCTGTTGTGGTGATTCTATAGTCACTATGGTAACACAACAACTAAAGTAATTGATCTGTTGTGGTGATTCTATAGTCGCTATGGTAATGCAACAGCTAAAGTAATTGATCTGTTGTGGTGATTCTATAGTCACTATGGTAACACAACAACTAAAGTAATTGATCTGTTGTGATTCTATAGTTGCTATGGTAATGCACTAACTAAAGTAATTGATCTGTTGTGGTGATTCTATAGTCACTATGGTAACACAACAACTAAAGTAACTGATCTGTTGTGATTCTGTAGTTGCTATGGTAACGCAACAACTAAAGTAATTGATCTGTTGTGGTGATTCTATAGTCGCTATGGTAACGCAACAACTAAAGTATTTGATCTGTTGTGGTGATTCTATAGTCACTATGGTAACACAACAGCTAAAGTAATTGATCTGTTGTGATTCTGTAGTTGCTATGGTAACGCAACAACTAAAGTAATTGATCTGTTGTGGTGATTCTAGAGTCACTATGGTAATGCAACAACTAAAGTAATTGATCTGTTGTGTTGATTCTATAGGCGCTATGGTAACGCAACAACTAAAGTAATTGATCTGTTGTGGTGATTCTATAGTCGCTACGGTAATGCAACAACTAAAGTAATTGATTTGTTGTAGTGTAATTTACTGTACATACTGTAGTTTTCTACAACTATAGGGTATGTTATACTACAATATGCCAGTTTACTGTAGTAAAAACTAAAGTGTACTAAAGTATTTATTACAGTTTATCAGTTCACTATGAAAACAACAGTATGCTGGAGCATTTATATATTATAAGTATTATAATTATACTCTAATATATACAGGAAAATACACTTGACGATAGAATTATTTAAAACATTATAGTGTTGACTATAAATTAATATAGTATTGTTCATGCTGGCATACTGTGTAGCTAATGTGATTAAAGTTACCATTGTCTCTGACCGAGACTAGAGCCGTTGTTATATTAATCCTGAAACTGCTCACTGTCAGCATAATTCATGAACACAGATTTATAATGCTCTGTATTTTTAGGTCACAGACTTACACAGATTACATTTTCTGTGCAGATACGAGAACTGTAATAATCGTGTGGTGTTTACCACATCAGAATGAGCAGTAACTCAAGCTAGCCAGTAGCTGTATTTCCATCAAAAATACTATAGTATTGACAGTATTATTTTTTAACTATATTCTATTACAAGTGTATTAATAGCATACTGTATTATTAATTGTGGCAAACTGATTAACTGCAATGAATACTGTGGTATACTTTATTTTTTACCACAGTAAACTAGTGTATTGTAGTATAATGTACCCCATAATTGTAGAAAACTACAGTATTGGGTCATTTGTTTATATTACTATTGTCGTTGTGTTACCATAACAACTATAGATTTGCCACAACAGATCAATTACTATAGTTGTTGTGTTACCATAGCAACTGTAGAATCACCTCAACAGATCAATTATTACAGTTGCTGCATTACCATACCACCTATAGAATCGCCACAAAAGATCAATTATTACAGTTGTTGTGTTACCATAGCAACTATAGAATCGCCACAACAGATCAATTACTATAGCTGTTGTTTTACCATAGCAACTATAGAATTGTCAACAGATGAGTTACTATAGTTGTTGTTTTACCATACCAACTATAGAATCGCCACAACAGATAAATTATTACAGTTGTTGTCACCATAGCAACTAAAGAATCACCACAACAGATCAGTTACAATAGTTGTTGTTAGCATAGCAACTATAGAATCACCACAACAGATCAATTACTATAGTTGTTGTTCCCATAGCAACAGTAGAATCACCACAACAGATCAGTTACAATAGTTGTTGTTACCATAGCAACTATAGAATCAAAACAACAGATCAATTACTATAGTTGTTGTTACCATAGCAACTACAGAATCACCACAACAGATCAATTACTATAGTTGTTGTTACCATAGCAACCTAGAATCAGCACAACAGATCAATTACTATAGTCGTTGTTACCATAGCAACAGTATAATCACCACAACAGATCAGTTACTATAGTTGCTGTTACCATAGCAACTAACAAATCTCCACAGCAGATTAATTTAAATACTTTACTATAGTGTGGTTCAAAAACATTAGTTTTTTTTCATATGGATGATGAATGAGATGTTATGATGTACATTTCTTTTTACCATGTTTAATGGATTTATTAGAGTAGCAGTGGTGAACTGTGGTAGTATTGCAGCATGTAAATGTTCGGCGTGTCAGTGAGATGCTCATACTGGGAAAGTAGACGTATAATGGGAAAGAATCTGTCTTTTTGTTTGTCAGTTTTAGTGTTGGGCTTTTGTGAAAGTGTCCTCTCGCTCTGTCATTGAGCAGACAAACAGCAGACAGCTTTATGTGACAATGAGAGAAAGCCTCAGTTTGATGCTTTTCCACACAATGAGCTTCTTTCAGAAACTTTCCAAAGACGCCGTGACCATAGAGATTCCCCAGAAACCAAAATCACACTAATACATGCACTGTTATGTTTTGCACCTTTAATGTATTATTTTGCATTAAGTAAGCACCATTATTATAATATATTGATAAATTAATATGATAATTGTAATATCATTGTGCTTTACTTAAAAATTATTATATTATATTATATTATATTATATTATATTATATTATATTATATTATATTATATTATATTATATTATATTATATTATATTATATTATATTATATTATATTATATTATATTATATTATATTATATTATATTATATTATATTTCTTCCTATTATTAATTTATAATAGTGTTTTTTATGATTATTATTATTATTATTATTATTAATTAATAATGATAATTATTATTAGTTATTCTTAGTTAATTATTAGTAGTTGTAATAATTATTAAGTAGTATAATTAATAAGTTGTAATAATTAGTTAATTATTAGTAGTAATTGTAGTAGTATGCATTAGTAATTTTTCGCATTGCATATTTTGGTAAGACTTTATTTTGATGGTCCCTGTTGTACACTTTGTTGACTTAAAGTTGCATAGCAACTGCATGCCAATAACTTCTCATTTGAGTATTAGCTGACTGTCTGCTTAATATCTGCTGATACTGCCCCTTCATCACATTTATCTGACTATAAGAAACACAAATACATGTCAACTTACACTAACCATAACCCCAACCTTATAGTATACTTACATTTACATTTACATTCAGTCATTTAGCAGACGCTTTTATCCAAAGCGACTTACAAATGAGGACAAGGAAGCAATTTACACAACTATAAGAGCAGCAGTGAACAAGTGCTTTAGACAAGTTTCAGGTGTGTAAAGTCTAAGAAGCTAAGTCTACTTATAATCTAATGAGAGTTAGTTGGCATGTAGATGCAATGTAATTAAAATAAAGAAAAATGCATTAAAAGGACCTTCAAAATAAAGTGATACCCATATTTGAATAATAATTTAACATGTTTTTTTTCCTAAATCTCTGATTACTTTAATAAATAAAGTCCTACATTTAAAAATCTGCAAATAAAAGCTGCTTTATTTGATTAAAAATTAATGGGAATAAAAATGTAATCATAAAATAAAATGTGAAATAAAATAAAATGAAAAAATAAAGTGTAAAATTACATTTAAAATTGAAAGTCATGAAATAATTTAATAAAATATAAACTCATTTACTCATTCATTCATTTTCTTTTCAGCTTAGTCCCTTTATTAATCTAGGGTCGCCACAGCGGAATGAACCGCCAACTTATCCAACATTTGTTTTATGCAGCCGATGCCCTTCCAGCTGCAACCTATCACTGGAAAACACATACACACTTATTCACACACACATACACTACGGACAATTTAGCTTACCCAATTCACCTGTACCACATGTCTTTGGACTGTGAGGGAAACCAGAGCACCCGAAGGAAACCCACGCGAACGCAGGGAGAACATGCAAACTCCACACAGAAACGCCAACTGACCCAGCAGAGGCTCGAACAAGCGACCTTCTCACTGTGAGGCGACAGCACTACCTACTGCGCCACTACGTCGCCAAACTCATTTATATAATAATTTGATTAAAATCCAAAAAGATTAACATCTAACAAATATACATTTCTTTTTTACATTAATGAGGAGACAATGTCAGCATCTTCTAACACTCAGTATAGCTGCTATATTTCTTGTTCTGAATACTGTCAAACACAAACACACACATGTTGAATAATGTTAGCGTGATTTTAAATCCACTGTGATGTGATTCTGCTTCTGCCATCTGGACCAACTGCTTTATTCTTATATTCTCTGTTGAAAATCTGTGAAATCCGTCAGTGAGTGTTTGTGTCCATGCAACAGCGCCTCCTGCAGGTCAGAGAGTCTCAGTGTGTTTCTCAGAGCACAGAAAACTGCAGTAAAGCTTTAATTTATGTATATATATATATATATATATATATATATATATATATATATATATATATATATATATATATATATATATATATATATATATATATATACATATATATACATATATATATATAATTTAAAGCTGGACATTCAAACACAACAATGTCCTGACATATTGAAAGTCTGATACATTACTGCTGGGTTTATTGTGTACAGTCACTATATAAATCTGCTATAATTTGTGATTTTTAAAAAAAAAAAAATTTATTATAATTATTTTATAGCCATGAAATTTTTCTTAAAATTCTATAAAAAACAAAACAAAAAACTAAATAAAAAAACTGTGATGGTCATAAAATATGCGTAATAATTATAAGTTTAGAGTTTAATATTTAACATGTAAAATGAATGAAAATGTCACACTGTAAAAAAAATGAATTTTTAAAAAAATATATAGGCGCTGAAGTGTTTTATTCTGTTACATTCAATGAATAGAAACACTGTCCAATTGCAAAAATATTTGCACAAATATTAACTAAATTTTTTTATTTTATTAGATTCAATGTTATATTATTTTTTATTGAAATGGATGAAACTAATGCTCAATTGCAAACACTGCACATTTTAATTAAAATATGGAAAAATGTGACATTATTTTTTACATTAAAATGAAAACAATGAAATCACAAAAAAAAGCATAAATATTAAAAAATGCAAAAACATTACATTAAAACAAATAAAAATGTAAAAATGTAAAAAAAAACATTTTAACATGTTTTGCATATTTAATAAAGAGCTCAAATATTTAAATAAAATTATGCAAAAAAAGTTTATTTTACATTTAATGAAAATTCTGTCCAATTGCAAAGAAAATTGCACAAATATAAAAAAAAATATATGCATATATTTTTTTTACATAAAAAATCTATGAAAATGATGCCCAACAGCAAAAAAAGCTGAAATATTTCAACAAAAATGTTTTTTTTTTGTTGAAAATAAAATAATGTCCAATTGCAAAACAAAATGCACACATATTTAAATATAAATATGAAGAAAAAAATTATTTGACATTAAATAAATTTAAACTAAAATGAAATTACGTTGAAAAAATAAATGAAAACAATGTTCAATAGCAAAAAATATGCACAAATATTTAATGAAAAATATGCAAATGTACATATTTAAACATAAAATTCAATTGCAAAATAGCTAAAATATTTAAACTGAATTTTTTTGTTTACATTAAATGAAAATAATGTCAGATTGCAAAATGCACAAATATTTAAATATAAATATATATATAAATAGATTTTGCATTTAAAATGAATTGAAACTAAAATTGAATTACGTTTAAAAAATGAAAATAATGTCCAACAGCAAAAAATATGCATAAATATTTCAATAAATATTATTTCATATTAAACTGAATGTAAACAAAGGCCCTTTGTGAAAAAGCTGCATCTCCCAGCATCATTCTGGACACTGCAGCACAAGTCGGTGATAATTCATTGAAGGCCTGATTTGCCACGCTTGTGTTTTTTGGCTGTGATCGTCATATTTCTCCCTCCACTAAGCAGGGGTCGTTTACAAGCGTTTACATCAAACCCTTTGGCCGGATTTGAAGCTTCCGGATTCATAATGGTCACTTTCCCAAAAGGGTTTTGATCATTTCCACCTCATGGGGAGCAAAAGAGGGACAAAAAACAAGAGGAGTTTGTGTTCTCCGTTTCCCAGCATTCATTTCTGCATCTAACGTTTCCATTGCTGATCCTTTAACACTGATCGATCGACTTCTACAAGAGCTTTTAAAGCTTTTCTAAATATGTGCAAAGCCATTAATGCGCTTCTCCTTCACTTACAAGCACAGAGTGTGTTTACCATCAAATAACCTCCTAGACTGCTTTAGAAATCTACACATCTAGCAAAATCACTCAGTCAGTGATGCTTTGATGCTTACAGCAGTTTAACCATTTCAGAATATCACAATTAGAATAATCATAAATTAGACATTTTTCATAAATATTTTTAGGCTTTTCTCAATCAAATATTTAAATGGATTTTATTTTATTTCATATATATTTTTCAAAATTACATTAATATAATGTTTTATTTAAATATATTTAAATTTATGTTTAATTATATATATATATTTATATATATATTTAATTGTAAATATATATATTTAATTGTAAATATATTAAAATATATAAGAATATTATGTAAAAGATATAAAAAAATATACAAAATATTATTTAATATATATTAATAATATAAATAATATAAACATATTAATAATAAAACATGAATATTATTATATTTTTATTTATTTATTTTAAAATATAATTTTGTCTGTAAAATGTTGTAGAGAAATCATGTTAATTTTATTGTTAGAATTATTTTTTACAGTATTTTATTATATACATGCATTTTGTTTTATAAACTATAATATGATATTATTTTATTTTTAAATATCTAAAAATCTATTATAATATTCTAAAATATATTAATAAAATTATATCATATTGTATTTATTTAAAATGATAATTTTCTTTGTCTGTATAATGCTGTACAGAAATAATGTTAATTATTATTAGGATTTTGTTACAGTATTTTAATATATACATGCAGTTTAGTTTATGAAATATAAAATGATATGATTTTAAAATATATAAGAATCAATTATAATATTATAAAATATGTTAATGAAGTTATATTTACTTATTTTAAAATATAATTTTGTTTGTCTGTATTATGCTGTACAGAAATAATATTAATTTTATTATTAGGATTATATTTTATTTTATTATATACATGCATTTTATTTGATAAAATATGATATAATTTTATTTTTAAATATGTAAAAATCTATCATAATATTATAAAATATATTAATAAAATAGCATTATATTGTATTTATTTAAAAAAATACATTATTTTATTTGTCTATATAATGCTGTAGAAAAACAATTCAATCATTTTCCTTTGGCTTACTCCCTTAATTTATCAGGGGTCGCCACAGCGGAATGAACCACCAACTTATCCAGCATATGTTTTACATAGCGGATGCCCTTTCAGCTGCAACCCAGTACTGGGAAACACCCATACACACTCATTTACACGCACACTCATCCAATTCACCTATAGAGTTTGGAGTGTGGGGGAAACCGGGAGCACCCGGAGGGAACCCTCGCCAACACAGGGAGAACATGCAAACTCCATACAGAAATGCCAACTGAGCCAGCCGAGGCTCGAACCAGTGACCTTCTTGCTGTGAGGCAGTAGTGTAGTAATGATGCTGCGAATTAAATTGTTCAATATAATTCAAATAGAAAACACTTTAAATTCCTGCATCCATTTCCCAATTTTTATTGTATTTTAAGTCAAACAAATGCAGCGTTTCTGAATGTAAAAGCCACTGTGGGATGATTTTATGCAACATTAATAAATGAAACCACACCCTGAACGCAGTTCTTGTTCGTCAGACCAGGTCATGTGATCTCTTACAGCCAATCACATGAGCCGTTTCATGCATTTTAGCGACTCAGCAGATTGTTGAGTGTTATTATAATGTCAGAGTAATTTGATGGAAGATCTTCCTGCTGTTGTTGAGCAGATAATTGAATCAGCGAGAGAGAAATGGAGGGAGAAATAGACTGTAATGGTCTTTCAGAGGAAGAGGAGACACGGCGGTCATTATATCTCAGATGATGAGCTGATATTGTTCAAACCCTAGTGAGCTGCCTTTTAAGGGAACATCGAAAGTGAAATACAACCTTTTAAGTGAGACGTTTGAAACGCTGAGATCAGTGGGTTTCAATAGCATTACCGAGCTAACAGAAGTGTTCTAATAACGTTTTGCTAATGTTGTGAATATGTTATTTACTGGTTATGGTAGAGTAACGCGGTTAACAAAATGTTGTAAAAATGTTGGTTACGATGGTTGCACAGTCGTGTTTTGTTACTATGAAAATGTTAATTATTGGCTTTAAATTATATGTAGAAAAGAAACATGTTCTAAGAGCGTTTTGTTACTGCTACTATAATGTTGCTTATTGGTTTCAAGATTATCCAGATAAGAAAAAATGTTCTAAGAGCGTTTTGTTAATGTTATGATAACGTTACTTATTGGTTTCAAGATTATCCAGATAAGAAAAATGTTCTAAGAGCGTTTTGTTAATGTTGTGATAACGTTACTTATTGGTTTCAAGATTATCCAGATAAGAAAAATGTTCTAAGAGCGTTTTGTTAATGTTATGATAACGTTACTTATTGGTTTCAAGATTATCCAGATTAAAAAAACGTTCTAAGAGCATTTTGTTACTGTTACGATAACGTTACTTATTGGTTTAAAGAGTTATCCAGATAAGACAAATTTTATAAGAGCGTTTTGTTAATGTTTTGATAACATTGTTGACTGGTTTAAATAGTTATCAAATAAGAAAATTGTTCTAAGAGTGTTTTGTTACGTTACAATAATGTTACTTATTGGTTTCAAGAATTATAAAGAGAAGAAAAATGTCCTAGGAGCATTGTGGTAACGTTATGATAACATTACTTATTGGTTTCAAGAGTTATCCACATAAGAGAAATGTTCTAAGAGTGTTTTGTTACTGTTACGATAACGTTACTTATTGGTTTCAAGAGTTATCTAGAGTAGAACAATGTCCCAGGAGCGTTTTGTTAAAGTTACGGTAACATTACTTATTGGTTTCAAGAGTTATCCGGATAATAACATTTTCTTAGAGCAAGTGGTTAATGTTTTGATAACATTATTGACTGGTTTAAATAGTTATCAAATTAGAAATATGTTCTAAGAGTGTTTTGTTAATGTTACGATAACGTTACTTATTGGTTTCAAGAGTTGTCCAGATAAGAGAAATATTCTAAGAGCATTTTGTTAATGTTATGATAACGTTACTTATTGGTTTCAAGAGTTATCCAGATAAGAGAAATATTCTAAGAGTGTTTTGTTACTGTTACGATAACGTTACTTATTGGTTTCAAGAGTTATCTAGAGTAGAACAATGTCCCAGGAGCGTTTTGTTAAAGTTACGGTAACATTACTTATTGGTTTCAAGAGTTATCCGGATAATAACATTTTCTTAGAGCAAGTGGTTAATGTTTTGATAACATTATTGACTGGTTTAAATAGTTATCAAATTAGAAATATGTTCTAAGAGTGTTTTGTTAATGTTACGATAACGTTACTTATTGGTTTCAAGAGTTGTCCAGATAAGAGAAATATTCTAAGAGCATTTTGTTAATGTTATGATAACGTTACTTATTGGTTTCAAGAGTTATCCAGATAAGAGAAATATTCTAAGAGCGTTTTGTTAATGTTATGATAACGCTACTTATTGGTTTTAAGAGTTATCCAGATAAGAGAAATATTCTAAGAGCGTTTTGTTAATGTTATGATAACGCTACTTATTGGTTTTAAGAGTTATCCAGATAAGAGAAATATTCTAAGAGCGTTTTGTTAATGTTATGATAACGCTACTTATTGGTTTCAAGAGCTATCCAGATAAGAGAAATATTCTAAGAGCGTTTTGTTAATGTTATGATAACGCTACTTATTGGTTTCAAGAGCTATCCAGATAAGAGAAATATTCTAAGACAAAAATATCCAACATTAATGGCATTTTTATAATGTTATCTAATAGCTGCCTTTATAAAAACATTGTTGACTGTTTTAGTAATATGTTAAAATGTTTCGTTAATCTTATGGAAATGTTATTTATGGATATTCAGATGCGATCCCATATGAAATAGTCTAAAAACAAAAAGTTAAATAAATAAAAATAGTTTAAATTGCTTTGAATAGTTATCAATCTAACAGAATGTTCTATCAATGTTTTACAAACGTTATAAAAACATTTTTGATTTTACATGATTTCAATAGCAATAACAAAGTGTTATTTTGCTTATGTTATGAAGATTTAATGTAATTTATTGGTTTCAAACATTAGATAAAGATTTAAATAGTTACCAAGACCACAAAATATTAGTAACAAAATTTTGCTATAGATGTGAAAACGCTATTTAATGCTTTCAGTAATTAACCTGCTAAAAATATGTTGGTTTTGATGCTTAATGTTACTGGATAAACACGTTTAACAAAACACTGCACATTCAGAAAACACTAGCTTGTTAACCATTAGCATGTTGTAGTGTACAGGTGTGTGTGTATATATATATATGTTTATTGTAATTGTGGCTCTGTGGCTCTGAAGCTTTTCTTTTTGTGTTTGCTGTAATGCGATTTATCGAGTGTCACTGCAGACTGAACTAGAGCTACGCTCACTGGCTGTTTTGACCCAAGCAGAATGAGAGGAATCAAACATACACACACACACACCTGCTAGCCGCTAGCGCACTCTCAGACCCTGCATTAGCCATCAGTGGATCATCTTTCAGACAAAAACACAGGCGTAAATCCTCAAGATGATCAGGATGATGACCTTGACGGCCAGACCTTCACTGACTGAGCTTTACA
Organism: Danio aesculapii; assembly: GCF_903798145.1. NCBI lineage: Eukaryota > Metazoa > Chordata > Actinopteri > Cypriniformes > Danionidae > Danio > Danio aesculapii. Next base: position 44,182,951 of record NC_079445.1, on the reverse strand, counting down.
GAGACTTTCATACGCTACTTTGAGGACTATATTTATATACAATTGATGTTTAACTCAAAGTACTGTGGTGTTTTTCCCTAAACTGAGGGACTGGGCAAAAATTAAGATTATTGCAATTATCACATCCAAAATAAAAGTTTGTTTTGACATAATATATGTGTATATTTATTATACACATACAGCATAAATACACAAATGGATGCATATATTTGAGAAAATGTTTATTTATGTTTAATTTTAGATATAAAAGATATGTGTATATGCAAATTTTATATCAATTAAAATATCTACGCAACAACAAAAAGTTTTGTTTTTTAGGGATGTGCATGCGTGCGTGCGTGCGTGCGTGCGTGCGTGCGTGCGTGTGTGCGTGTGTGTGTGTGTGTGTGTGTGTGTGTGTGTATTACATATACATGTGTGTGTTGCGTGCGTGTGTGCGTGTGCTTGTGTGTGTGTATTACATATACGTGTGTGTGTATTACATATACATGTGTGTGTGTGTGTGTATTACATATACGTGTGTGGTTGTGTGTATACAATGGCCGCCGACGTGTTGTCTTTCAGAAATTATAAATATTTAAAATAGGCACTATTCTTATAAACAAACTGCATAGTTGCAATCTAAACAACTACATTCTCAACTAAAAAAGCCTCAAAAGGACGTTATGATGTCCAACAGCAGGAATATTTGTCAAACTGTAGAGTGTCCTCTGCTTGATGCTGTATGTGAACGGAGTAATACACAAGGGTGAAGGGTGAAGAGGCTGGACCAGTGCTGTTATTGCAGAATATTGCACTGCTATCAGCCAATCAGATTCAAGAACCAGAGAGAACTGTTGTATATATATATATGTATGCATGTATGTATGTATATGTATATATATATATATATATATATATATATATATATATATATATATATATATACACACAAACAGTTTCGGCTAGAATAAAAGCAGTTAAAATTTTTTAATACTATTAGCCACTTTAAGCTAATTTCACACACACACGCACACACACACACACACACACACACACACACACACCCACACACAAACACACAACTTACAGTGGTCAGCATATATAAGTACACCCCTCACAAATCTAGGAAGCTCTACAATATTATATCTGTGCATATACATTAGATTAGTCAGTACTGAAGCCAAATCTGGAGCTTATCTAACAAAATAACTTATGATAACGGTCCAAAAACTAGTAGAGCCAAATTTACATGTAATAGAAAATGTGTTTACGGGTAGAATGTGTGTGTATGGGTGCTTCCCGGTACTGGGTTGCAGCTGGAAGGGCATCAACTGTGTAAAACATATACTGGAACAGTTGGCGGTTCATTCCGCTGTGGCGACTCCTGGTGAATAAAGGGATTAAGCTGAAGGAAAATGAATGAATGAATAAAATGAAAGTCATAGTGTTTGGAAATAAAACAAATACTGATGCATTTTCTGAGTAATGATGACTTTGAGTAACTGATTGATCAGCATGCATGTATGATACTTTTTTTAAATATAGATTTTATTGATGCTTTTTTACGAGATGGTCTTGTTAATATTAGCATGATGTTGTGGAGACGCCAGGTTGTGTATTTTTGTGTTGTGTGTTTATCCAGTCGATACAGCAGTGCTCTTGGCCGAGGCTTTTACCGAGGATAAAATCAATATGAAATGAGCGTCTTGACTTTGAGCCAAAGACATCAGACCACACTGACAGGAGAACACACTGCACTGCATTTACCCACTCAGAAAACTACACTTCATCCTCATTATATATATATATATATATATATATATATATATATATATATATATATATATATATATATATATATATATATATATATAATCTAATACACTGAATTTACATGCTTTTTACTGCATATGCAGTCAAAGTCAATTTGAATTATTTTATGTTTCTGTTCAACAGAGGGAAGATTATTTCAGCACATTTCTAAACATAATAGTTTTAATAACTCATTTCTAATAACTGATTTATTTTCTCTTTGCCATGATGATAAATAATATTTTACTAGATATTCTTCAAGATACTACTATTCAGCTTAAAGTGGCATTTAAAGGCTTAATTAGGTTAAAGTTACACTGTAAACCCTAACGTTGTCTTTACTTAATTAAGTTGACTGTACATAACAAATTTTTTTTGCAATTTGGTCCTATCACTTTACAAATATAAGTTAATTTAACTTATGTACCATGAAAATGTATAAACCTAAGATTTCAAGTGTAGTGAGCTCAAAATGATAATTAATCCTTTGAAAAAAATAGGTCATTTTCACAAATGTAGTCTTGACTATAAAATTCTGATATGTGCAACCTTTTAAGTGCAAGGTCTCTTTTAAATCAGAAAACAAATGACTTCAGGTATAATTATTCATCAAATGGTAACTTGTTTTTTGTTTAAAATTTATTTAAACATTTTTTTTCATAGCATATATATATATATACACTGAAAAAAGTGTTGCATGCAAAACTGTTGCACACAATTTATTTGTGTTGATTTTAAACAAACAAATTAAATTGAGCAATGTTCAACTTAATTTGTTTGTTTAAATTCAGCTTAAATAAATTATTTACAACCACTTAACGTAAAAAAAATTAGTAAATCCAAGGAATCATCTTTGAATAATTTTTTTCAGTGTATATATATATATATATATATATATATATATATATATATATATATATATATATATATATATATATATATATATAGCATATATATATTCAGTTCACCAAACTTAGTACTTTTTAAGAACAATTTAAGTGTAATCTAGTTAAGTACTAAGTTTGGTGAACTGAACAATTAAAGTATAGTCTACAAAACCTGCAAGTTAAATCAACTTAAATATGCATGTTTTGGGAGACTCCATTACTCAATTAAATTGAGGCAATGAGTTTACTCAATTTAGTTCATTAAACTTATTAGGGTTTTCAGTGTAGGGTAATTAGGTCAATTGGGTAATTAAGACATTGTATAACAGTGGTTTGTTCTGGAGACAATCTAAAACTAATTTTGCATAAGGGGGCTAATAATATTGACCTTAAAATGGGTTTAAAAAATTAAAATCTGCTTTTATTCTAGCTGAAATAAAACAAATAAGACTTTCTCCAGAAGAAAACATATTATAGGAAATACTGTGAAAAAAATCCTCGCTCTGTTAAACATCATTTGGGAAATATTAAAAAATTTAAATTTAATAATAAATAATTGAATAATTTTGCCCTCAGCTGTATTTAATCATATATGCAAGAGTGTCTGCAGTTGTGTTTTTCAGTCTCTGAGCTCCTCATATGTTTAATGTTGGTCTCAACGCTGCGGTTATATTTAGTTTAGCGACACACTGATCAGTTTCTGGGACAGCAGTGTTACTCGCTCGCTGAAAATGCCCTGGAAAGTGTGTTAGCTCGAGAAACACTCACTGCTGCATGGAGGATTGGAGGAAGAAATCTCACAGGACAAAACAAATCAAACCTTCTGGCAGTAATTATGAAGAGAAGCCCTAAAACCAGTACAACCATACAAGTTACCTCAAACCATTAAAACAGGTTACTAAAAATAATGCAGTGAAGTAAGATTTGAGAATGACTTAAGATATTTACTCAGGCAGCATTTCTCATTTTCATTTACTTTATCTTGATCTACTAAAATAATTAAGTATACATTGTGTTATAGCAAAACTTAATATTTTTATAATTGAAAAGCTTTGTAATCTTTAAAATGACACTTTTAAAATGATATTTTTTAACATGAACATATTTTTTTACGCTTTGTTTGTATGAAATTAATTATATTTAAATGTAAAACATTTATTCAAAATATTACGATATTTAAAAAATAACAGACATAATATTTTTTTCAATTTAGTCAATTGTATTATTGAATATAATTTAACAAATAACATATATAATATTATCTCAAACTAAAAACTAAACAAAATAAACAGATATTTAGTTAATATATTATATATTATATGAAATATTGTATATTATATGAAAGAATTTAGATTACGCACATCTAAACTGATAATAAACAAAATCACAAAACAAAGAATAACAATAAATAAGAATAAATACAAAGAAAAATAGAAAACATCAATAAATACTCCAAAGAATTATGTTGTGTTTGCTAAAATATGGTCATTTTAAATCTAAAACCGAAATACAAATAAACAAGAGTAACAAAACAATTAAAAAAACACGCACAATAAAATAAAAGAGCTATTATACTATTTATATCATATTATTTTTGTATATTATATTAAAGAGCATTGCATTTTACTTCTGACATATTTAAATTTTGTTTTATTTTGTGCAATGCAATATAAACTGTTTTAGGGCATTGCACACACACGACACACACTGGAACTGTAAACAGCGCAGGTCTCGTCCTACAGGTGGCAGCATCAGCCTGAACAACAGCTGAACACAATAAGTGCTGTGTGTCTGCAAAGGTCAACAGTGCAGAGTCAGCAGTTTAACACTCATCCAGACTCGCACAGATCATTGATAATAGGGATAAACACTTGAGATTTTCAGCTGTTGTTTTGTTTATTTATTTATTTATTTAGTTTTATTTTCATTGTTTTTTGTTGTTGGGAATATTTATTTTTTATTTAGCTGAGTAATGCATATAATTGGGCATCACGGTGGTGCAGTGGGTAGCACGATCACCTCACAGCAAGAAGGTGGCTGGTTCGAGCCTCTGCTGGGTCAGTTGGCGTTTCTGTGTGGAGTTTGCATGTTCTCCCCGTGGTGGCGTGGGTTTCCTCCGGGTGCTCCGGTTTCCCCCACAAGTCCAAAGACATGCTGTACAGGTGAATTGGGTAAACTAAAATTGTCTGTAGTGGATGAGTGTGAATGAGTGCGTATGGATGTTTCCCAGTGATGGGTTGCTGTTGGAAGGGTATCCGCTGAGTAAAACATATGCTGGATAAGTTGGTGGTTCATTCTGCTGTGGCGACCCCTTATTAATAAAGGGACTAAGCCGGAAAGAAAATGAATGAATGACTGAAAAATGAATGTAATATAACATTTATGCCTTATTTCAATACAAGATCCATGTTCTAATATACTTAGAGAGTATATATATCTATATATATATTTATTAAATTATTTTTAAAGTTATTTTTTCATATTATAATGTTTTATTTTATAATTTTTTTGCATTCTAATGTAAAACATAATAAATATAAATGAAGTATGATGAATATATATTTAGTTTTATGATGCAAACTATGATTTGTTCATTTACATGTGTGTGTGTGTGCACATAATTACGGTTTAGAAATGAGGAAATTCAGTAATATATCATGTTTATTATAAAGAATTATATTGTAAGGGTAAAATATTATATTATATTTGTATAATATATTATATTTCATAATACATATATTATAAACATTTTACCATTCCCAATATAATTTTACTTAGCAAATATATTACTAAAATTATACTAGTAATGCGTTTATGTATTAGCAGATTTTTTAATAGGAAGCCACACTGAAAAAAATTATTCAAGGATGATTCCTTGGATTTTATTACGCTAAGTGGTTGTAAACAATTTATTTGGGCTGAATTTAAATAAACAAATTAAGTTGAACATTGCTGAATTTAATTTGTTTGTTTAAATTCAACACAAATAAATTGTTTGCAACATTTTTTCAGTGCACGCGAACACTGGGAGAACATGCAAACTCCACACAGAAACACCAACTGACCCAGCTGAGGCTCGAACCAGTGATCTTCTTGCTGTGAGGCGAATGTGCTACCCACTGCGCCAGCCTACTGTAAAAAAAAAATTCTGGTTTAAATTTTTAAGCTGAATCAAATTAACCTTATGAGTCCATTGAACTTTTATTATGTTAAACTGACTTAAAACAGCTTGTGTAACTTATACAGTTAAGTTAGAACGTAATTACCGTAGTTTAATAAGTTACAATGACTTAAAAACGTATGCTGTTGTGACTAAGCGATCATATAATCTTTTACAGTGTGCATTAAAAATATGTCTGAACAAATCAGTAATTAATATTGTATACATGTTCAGTTCTTCCTCTGGGTGAACATTTAATGTGCATGTATACATGTTTCATATCACATCTCATAGCTGGGTTAAATGAGCGCCAAAGGCTTAATGTTTGTATTCACTTCCGAGTTCATCGCACTTCTTCTGTAAGTCTCCTGACATGAAAGTGTCTGAGTGTGAATGTAATGATGTGTGTGTTTTTTTGTGGTCCAGCAGGGCTTGTTTGGCCCATGTGGAAGTGTGAGCGGTGAACAGGCCAGAGGTCAGGATGACGACAGTAGCCGCAGAGTTCGAGCACATGGACATCCAGCAGCAGTACCAGGACAGTGTGAACAACCGCTGGGACGACGAGTGGGACAATGAGAACAGCTCCGCACGACTGTTCGAGCGCTCGCGCATCAAAGCACTCGCAGGTCAGTGTGTGTGTGTGTATGTGACCAGTGTGTGATGTTTAGACCCTCGAGGGAAGCCCAACGCCCTTTTGTATAAGCTTATTTTTATTAAGGAGTACAACGTTGCATGGAGGACGATACAGTGTCAAAGTTTTCTGCATGTTACTCCATCAATTTCTAGCTACCATAATGGTTGTGAGTACATGTAGAGAACAAGAAACATCTTAAGGACGCATAAAAGAGGAGAGAAAAAATGTGAATATTAAAATAATAATAAATATATTAAAATAATAAAAATAATAAATAATAATTATATTAATTAATAATAATTAATTAATTAATAATAAATAATAATAAATAATAATTAATTTATTAATAATAATAAAAATAAATTAAAAAGGACAATAGGATGGAGAAAGAAAGGAGTGACCCTGATCATATCAATATGGCTCGTTATTGAAGCATTAAAGGCATGACAGGAGGCCGTCTTGTCGCTATGTGTATGTTATTTGATCCATTTCATACAGCTCCCACACTTTTTGAGTCCAAGTATCCCCAATGCCGTTTTGAAGTGTGTTCCACTTTATCAAGTGAACGAGGGAAGTTTACATGGACATACCTTCCATCTCTCGATTTTGACCAAGGGAGCGAGTCTGCTTCACATGTCCACTCCAGCTCCTACAGTGGGGGAAATAAGAACGCAGCACCATTTTACTCGAGACATTGACTTGCATTACATGAATCACAATAAACAACAGATTCAGCTAAAGCTCTATTTTTAATATTCTACTGAAGCAAAAAAGTACATTTTGGATGGGATGAGTAAAATAATAGCAAATCTTTATTTTGAGGTGTACTGTCCCTTTAATATTGTTTCTATATGTCAAAATTGTATATTCATCAGTCAATAAGCATTAAAAGTGTTGCTATTATATTATATTATATTATATTATATTATATTATATTATATTATATTATATTATATTATATTATATTATATTATATTATATTATATTATTATATTATATTATTTATATATTATATTATTTATATATTATATTATATTATTTATATATTATATTATATTATATTATATTATATTATATTATATTATATTATATTATATTATTATATTATATTATATTATATTATATTATATTATATTATATTATATTATATTATATTATTTGTATATTATTATATTATATTATATTATATTATATTATTTATATATTATTATATTATATTATATTATATTATATTATATTATATTATATTATATTATATTATATTATATTATATTATATTATATTATATTATTATATTATATTATTATGTTATGTTATGTTATGTTATGTTATATTATTATATTATATTATTATATTATATTATATTATATTATATTATATTATATTATATTATTATATTATATTATATTATATTATATTATATTATATTATATTATATTATATTATATTATATTATTATATTATATTATTATATTATTTATATATTATATTATATTATTTATATATTATATTATTATATTATATTATTATATTATATTATTTATATATTATATTATTTATATATTATATTATATTATTTATATATTATATTATATTATATTATATTATATATTATATTATATTATATTATATTATATTATTATATTATATTATATTATATTATATTATATTATATTATATTATATTATATTATATTATATTATTATATTATATTATTTATATATTATATTATATTATATTATTTATATATTATATTATATTATATTATTATTATATTATATTATATTATATTATATTATATTATATTATATTATATTATATTATTTATATATTATATTATATTATTATATTATATTATATTATATTATATTATATTATATTATATTATATTATATTATATATTATTATATTATTATATTATATTATTATATTATATTATTATATTATATTATATTATTTATATATTATATTATATTATATTATTATATTATTTATATATTATATTATATTATATTATTTATATATTATATTATATTATATTATATTATTTATATATTATATATATTATATTATATTATATTATATTATTATATTATATTATATTATATATATTATATTATATTATATTATATTATATTATATTATATTATATTATTTATATATTATATTATATTATATTATATTATATTATTTATATATTATATTATATTATATTATATTATATTATATTATATTATATATATTATATATTATATTATATTATTTATATATTATATTATATTATTTATATATTATATTATATTATATTATTATATTATTTATATATTATATTATATTATATTATATTATATTATATTATATTATATTATAATCAATGAGACTCTTAGACAAAAACTGTAGATTAAAGTTAATAATGTTGTAAAATAATGTTCAGTTTCTTACCATGACCATCATTTCCCCCTTATAAGACATCAATTTATGATCAGTATTAATTTAGTGTTTCCTATACTGTAAGTGTTTTTTTTAAACTCACAAAATACTGTCAGCCATTGACTTATATTACACGCATCACCAAAAACAACAGATTCAGCTATAAAGAATAATTTTTTATGTTCTTCTGATGCAAAAAAAGTACATTTTGGATGCGTAAAATAATCGCAAATCTTATTTTTTATGGGTACTGTCTCTTTAAAATATATATAGGTCAACATTGTATATTTTAAGTGTTGCTGAATATTATATTTTATTATATTATATTTTTTATTTTATTTTATTTTATTTTATTTTATTTTATTTTATATTTAATTGTATTTTAATATATTATATTATATTATATTATATTATATTATATTATATTATATTATATTATATATTTTATTTTATTTTATTTTATTTTATTTTATTATATTATATTATATTATATTATATATTATTTTATTTTATTTTATATTATTTTATATTATTTTATATTATATTATATTATTTATTTTATTATATTATATTATATTATATTATATTATATTATATTATATTATATTATATTATATATTTTATTTTATTTTATTTTATATTTATTATATTATATATTTATTATATTATATTATATTATATTAAATTATATTATATTATATTATATATTTTATTATATTTTATTGTATTATATTATATTATATATTATATTATATTATTTATTTTATTTTATTTTATTTTATTTTATTATATATTATATTATATTATATTATATTATATATTTTATTTTATTTTATTTTATTTTATTATATATTATATTATATATTTTATTATATTATATTATATTATATATTTTATTATATTATATTATATTATATTATATTATATATTTTATTATATTATATTATATTATATTATATTATATTATATTATATTATATTATATTGTATTGTATTGTATTATATATTTTATTACATTACATTACATTACATTACATTTATAATTTATAATCAGGATCCAGGAGTATTAATTTTGTATTGCCTGTATGGGTGTAACTCTCAAAATACTGTCAGCAATTTACTTGCATGCCTTAATATTGTACTATATCGAAAAAAGTACATTTTGGATGCGTAAAATAGTAGCAAATCTTTATTTTTGGGTGCTCTGTCCCTTTAATAGATGAACATGACCTTGTTTTTGAAGGTTGATGGAGAGAAGCAATAATCAGTGTAATTATTAAGAGCTGAAGTGCTTTTTGTTCGGTCTCTGCTGGGTTTGAATAGCTGTAACTCATGCTTTATAATGCGACTCCCACTCGCTCATGACATGCGCTGTATTGGTGTGTAGGAGAGCAGAAAGAAAGTGGGCGTAAGTTCACACTTTTTCCTGCTCTTTCTGAATCTCCCACACCATTACAGAGTTACATAAAATCAATATGGAGATGGACTGTGTTTTATGCATGAGCTGAATCTTTAATGCAGTTCCTGTGGAAGCCGATGTAGGAAGAGTTCGCTTAGTGGATAATATTCCTGGGTTGAACTTCATGCACAATTAGCTGAGAACGTTCTGATGTATAAGGCTGTATAGTGCTGGGCAAAGATGAATCACATTCATCACATTCACAAGCGTGTGTGTGTGTGTGTGTGTGTGTGTGTGTGTGTGTGTGTGTGTGTGTGTGTGTGTGTGTGTGTGTGTGTGTGTGTGTGTGTGTGCGCGCGCGCGCGTGCGTGCGTGCGTGCGTGCGTGCGTGCGTGCGTGCGTGCGTGCGTGCGTGCGTGCGTGCGTGCGTGCGTGCGTGCGTGCGTGCGTGCGTGCGTGCGTGTATGTGTGTGTGTTATATGTATTTATTATGTATATGTGAAACACACACACATAGAAACACACATAGATATTTAAATTGATAAATAATTTGTGTCACATACATATCTATTTTATATCTAAATATAAGTTAATATTTATTCAAATGTATGGCATGTGTGTGTTTATATATACATAATAAATATACACAGTACACACTTATATTATGTCAAAACAAACTTTTTTTGGATGCATTAATCGCGATAAATTTTTGCCCAGAACTAATAATAGAATTTTATTTTATTTTATTTTATTTTATTTTATTTTATTTTATTTTATTTTATTTTATTTTATTTTATTTTATTTTATTTTATTTTATTTTATTTTTATTGTATTTTATTTTTACTTGAAATATTTAGTTTCATTTTATTTCATTTTAGTTTGGTTTCAATTGATTTAGTTTAAGAAAATAACAATAATTTTGTACAAATTTTATTTGGTTTCTAATTTTATTTTTAAATTATTTAAAAAAAAAATTATTTAATTATTATTTTTTATTTGAAGTATTTAGTTTCTTTTTATTTAATTTAGTTTCGTTTGATTTAGTTCAGGAAAAATATTTTTTCATTTTATTCGTTTCTAATTTAATTTTATTTTATTTGAAATATTTAGTTTCATTTTATTTCATTTTATTTTAGTTTCGTTTGATTTAGCTTAGAAAATTAACAATAATTTTTTAAAAATTTAATTTAGTTTCTAATTTTTAATTAATTTATTTATGTATTTATTCATTTATTTTATTTTATCTTAATAAAAAAATTATTTGAAATATTGGATTCAAAATGTTTCATTTTATTTATCATTAGTTTAGTTTAATTTGATTTAGTTTGGAAAAAACAATATTTATTTTATTTTATTTTATTTTATTTTATTTTATTTTATTTTATTTTATTTTATTTTATTTTATTTTATTTTAATAATTATTGGGCATTAAAATTGTGACACAATCCATATAATCCAAAAATGTCATAAAGGTTTTTAAGTCTTAGCAAATATTATTTAACATTATTATTATCATTATTATTATTATTATTATTATTATTATTATTATTATTATTATTATTATTATTATTATTATTATTATTACTATTATTATTATTATCATTATTATTATTATTATTATTATTATTATTATTATTATTATTATTATTAAAATTATTAATAATAATAATAATGAAAAAAGCATTTAACTTTGGTCAATAAATGAATAGAATTCCTGCTACGTATTATAATGTGTAGATGTAAATGTGTAAAAATAATAATTCTACCAATTAAAAAATGGTGGTCAAAAGACTGAAGAAGCCTTTTTATGTCTGTATTTATTTATCAAGAATACAGCAAAATAAATGTAAAATATGATTAAAATTCAAAATAAAATTTTTGTATGTCAACAAATAGTAAAATGTATTTTGTTCCTATGATTAAAAGCTGATTTTTTCAGCAAAATGACCCTTTCGCGTGATGCTTTAAAAAGAGCAATATTCTCAAATAGTATAATTATAAATGATTAATCTAGTCACTTTCAAATGAAATGCAAATGTGTTGAGTTTTGAACAGGTTTTAATGAAGATATTCAGACTTCTCCATAGTTCTCCCAGTGGGTTTACCTTGTATTTCTTTCTTTATGTAATTAATTCTTGCGCTGGATGACAGTGGCATGTTTCCGTCTTCTGTTTTGCGTCTGCTCTGCGCTGTGTTTACAGAGGTGTGATGTTGTTTATGATTTCTGTTATTCTGTGGGCTGGCAGAGCTGAAACGCTCCTGACACTGGCGCTCATGCTGCACGAATAAAGACACAAAAATACAACATCTTCCTCTCTCTCATTGCCAAAAACCACAAGACATTTGTGGAGCTGTAAAAAAGCCCTCAGCATTCCATTAAGCGTCCTGCCATTCACATGACTGTGTTTTTCTTCATTTCTCCACCGCCCTCCGTCTCACAGGAATAACCCTCAGAAACAGATGTAGATTTTCTGTTTCTGCTTCTGTTTAAAGCACTATTTTCTGTCTTTGTAAGTAATTTCCTCAGTGATTGGTGTTTGCTGGTGTGAGGGGGCGGAGTCGAATACAATCAGCCAATAGCAAACCCCAACTCACAAGTTGATTCGAAATTAAGCCCCACCCCATGTTTATTTTCTTGTGTGATAAATAACAAATTTGCATAAAATCATAATCAAAACCAATACAAAAAATTATTGGTTAGTTTACAAAAGAAGTAAAGCGTGATTACATGAAATGACGCAGGGAAAATGTTTTGAACAGACGAAGAAAGGGAGGTGTAGTTCAGCAGTGAAAGCCCAGACAGCAGCTGAAATCTCTCAGTAGTTCTTCAGCAACCCTCTGCCCTTCCTCAGTGTAAATGAATATCAGCTACTTCAGTCTAACATTACATCTACATTAGCAGGTGGATGAAGATGAAACCAGGGTGGACATTTCAGCAAGACAATGATCCAAAACACAGCCAAGGAGACTCTCAAATGCTTTTAGAGAAAGAAAATCAAGCTGTAGAATGGCCCAGCCAATCACCTGACTTGAATCCAATAGGAAATACAAAATAAAGCTCAGATTTGATAGACGCTCAGAAGCATCAATATTTTGACACTGTTGACAATAGACACCAATAGACAATAACAATAGACACCAATACAAAAAAGATTGTGTTACTTCTATAGATTTACTTCTGACTTTATTATTGATTTAATGAAGAGTATAACTAATTGTTTGAAAAAATCTGACACTGTTATAAATCTTATAATTATTGTTTTAATGTTATTAATTGTTAATAATATTATGTTATTTTTTAATTTATTATTTTAATCATATTTTAATGAAATTATTTGTTGTTAAAATGTGTACAGTTTTAATTGAAACCAAAACGGAAATAAAACAAATAATAATAAGTTATTGTTATGGAATAAACTCACAATCAAAATTGAAAAAATTGTAAAAAAAAATAATAATAATAGTGTCTTGAAAAACTGAACCCAAATAAAAAAACAATAGTAAAAATTGTGTCTTGAATATAATAATTTAATAATCTATTATTTACTAATAAAAAAAATAATAATTTTTTAAATTTATTTTAGATTTAGAATAATTTTAAATTAAATTATTATTAAATAAACTTCGACAGAAATTAAAATACAAATTATTTCTGAAAAACTATAATAGTGTCTTGATAAACTGCCCCCCCCCCCCCCCTTTAAAAATACTATATGGTTATAAATATTATTTAATTAATAAATAAACAAAAATTATTTCATTAATAAATAAATGAGCAAATGTAATTTTTAAACTGAATATATTCCTATTATATTTACTTTATAAGTAGTAAAATGCATTTTTATGTATGATGTATTTTTTTTTAACCATTTTAAACTGTAAAACTCCTACTACTTTTTTTTAAAAATGAGCCAGAATATAGATTTATTTAACAGGAATAAAATGATTTGTTCTTAGAGAGTTTATTTTACTCTTGTTCATGCTGACTTTAATATGTCATTAAAACTGACCAAGTTTGCACGTTGGCTCAGTGGTTAGCACTGTGGCCTCACAGTAAGAAGGTCGCTGGTTTGAGCCTCGGCTGGGTCAGTTGGCATTTCTGTGTGGAGTTTGCATGTTCTCCCCGTGTTGGTGTGGGTTTCCTCCGGGTGCTCCGGTTTCCCCCACAGTCTAAACACATGCGCTATAGGGGAATTGATGAACTAAAGTGGCCGTAGTGTATGAGTGTGTGTGTGGGTGTTTCTCAGTTCTGGGTTGTGGCTAGAACCGAAGGAAAATGAAGGAATGAATGAATAAAACTGACTAAAAGTTTGTTGATTTCATAAAGACACCAAGGGTACTTTCACACCTAGACTTTTGTTCCGGAACCTGGTGCATTTCCCAAGGTAGCACGGTTCGTTTGGCATATGTGAATCCACCAATCGCCCTCGGATCCGCACCAAAACAATCAGTCCGATATTGTCATTCCTACCGGTAAATGTGTTTCATGTCAAATACGAAAGTGAAAGCATGCTGAACTATTACCGAGAGCTCCACAAAAACTGACCGAACTGCAGTCTGGGTTTATCAGTTATTTCTCTCTATATTGTAAAGCCTATAATGCATAATTCTAGCCAAGGGAGAGTCTTACCTCTGATTTATACTTGGTGACGATGTCTGTGAGTGTCACCATTCAGAATTAAAGTGCAGCTTTTCGCTTATAACATCCTGTTGCTCATTGCCATAAATTCACATAAGGACGCATGACAGCTGAGCGGGACTCTGCAAAATAAACCGTGAAACTCTGACCAATGTGAGGAGAGGTTACTCGCACGTGACTTGTTTAAGCTCTTTTCGTCAGTTTAGAACAGTGGTGGGCAAACGTTTTAGACCCGAGGGCCACATCACGTTTTGCAAAGCAAGTGAAGGGCCACATGTCAAATCCTTTGTTATCCTTACTGTTATTATTATTATTATTATTATTATTATTATTATTATTATTATTATTATTATTATTATTATTATATAATGTAATAATGTAATAAATGTTACTGTGGAGAATAGAAAAGATATTGTCTGATAAAATAAAACATCATATTAACACATGATAAAAATAATTCTATAAGTTTACTATTCAGTCAAATTTCCAATAATTTAATTTGCACTGCTATTAGAATATGCAGATCAATCATCAGACTTAGAATAACAAAGACTCAGATTCTACTTCTGTTTTATCTCATAGTTTTATGATAGTTGATATGAGCATATTAATACAAGCTCAAATCAGATTGTGGTGAATTTGACTCAAATTATATAATACTTGCTGGTTAAATGTGTTCATTTTTGTCATAGAATATATTTTCCATGCATACATCCACTTTAAAAAGTTCGTTAATCAAAGATTTGAGGTTTTATCACGTTTAATAAATGACATTTAAAAAGCGCACCGTGCTCCTTTTTTTCTTGTCAACATAAAGGCAGTGCGGTGCACCTCGCGTTCTTGGAATGTAAATGTGCATTCGGTGTGATCGGCCTCTTGGGTTGTAGTCTTTAAAAACAGCAATACTTTCTTGGCATATTCGACCTACCGCTTTCTGTCATTTTTAGTCATTAACAGTGCATTTTACTATCCGAGAGTGTGTTCTAATTCTACTGGTTGCACTAACTGTACTGTGTGCAATACTGCCATCAAATGGCGTTCACTTGTATTGCATCATTAATTTACTAATTCTGAAACCAAACCGTCACTCAGAAGCAGCATTTTAAAACTCCCTCGTGAGCTGGATGAAAGTGTTCAGCAGGCTGCATATGGCCCGCGGGCCGTAGTTTGCCTACCTCTGGTTTAGAAACGTTGCCGTGTGAAAGCGAACCGCACCAACTATTTTAATCCTCATTTCAAAACACAACAGGTGTGAAAGCATCCTAAGTAACTAATAGCTTGAACAAACCTGACGTAGCAAAATCAGCTCAACCAATGCTGTGAGTTGGGGGTCTGCTTGTCCAGCCAATGGCAGATGGGGAGGGGGTTTTCAGTGAAACATGTTGACACATTTCCTTGTATCTCTGTCTAATCAAATCTAACATATGCATTTATAATCTCTCTAAAAAATCCACTGTTTCTGTGAAATTTGACACATCAATCTGGTAAAAGTATTTAGGTGGGGTTGGTTTTTCTAACTTTTCTGGATTTTTTTTTTTTGTTTTGTTTTGTTTAATGCTTTGCACCAGTAATACTGCAGCTTTATTTTTCATTGTTTGGCTACCTCGTCTTTCCTCCAGAGGATGTAAAAATCTCCTTTAAACTGAATCCGAGCTGTGGTGTCTGGGCTGTGCTGTCTCATCAGCCTGTCATTGGCTCAGATGGGAAGTCAGATATCACAGACACAGATATTCACTCACTCCCTGAGCTCTGATAAGTCAGGAATCCCCCCGGCAGCGCTCCACATTCCTCACTAATGTAGACCATGTGCTGGAGGCCCTGCTGCACATCACTGAGATCAGCACAGGGGCGCCAGAGTGAGACTAAACCCCCACTTCAGCTCAGCAAAATCACACGCTTACTGCAAACACCAGCGTTTATCACTGATTTATCCTGAGAAGCTCGATGGATGGATGGATGGATGGATGGATGGATGGATGGATGGATAAATAAATGGATGGATGGATGGATGGGAAAATGAATATGTTGATGAGTGGGTAGATGGATGGGTGGGTGGGTTTGTGGATGAATATGTTGACGGATGGATGGATATGTTGATGGATCGATTGATGGATATGTTGATGAATGGATGGATATATGGATATATGGATGGATGGCTATGTTTGATAGATGGATGGATATGTTGATGGATGGATGGATGGATGAATATGCTAATAAATGGGATGGATGGATGGTGGATATGTTGATGGATGGAAGGATGGATGGATGGTAGATATGTTGATGGATGGATGGATGGATGGATGGATGGATGGATGGATGGATGGATGGATGGATATAATGTTGGATGGATGGATGGATGGATGGATGGATGGATGGTGGATATGTTGATGGATGGATATGTCGATAGATGGATGGATGGTGGTTATGTTGATGGATGGATATGTTGTTAGATGGATGGATGGATGGATTGTGGATATTTTGATGGATGGATATGTCAATAGATGGATTGATGGATGGATGGATGGTGGTTATGTTGATGGATGGATGGAAATGTTGATGAATGGATGGATGGATGTATGGATCGATATGTTGATGCGTGGATGTATGGATGGGTGGATATGTTGTTGGATGAATGGATGGATATGTGGTGGATGGATGGATGGATATGCTGATGGATGGATGGACAGATATGGTGTTTGATTGGATGGATGGATGGATGGATGGTTGGATATGTTTGATTGATGGATGAATGGAAGAATGGATAGATGGATGGATGGCTATGTTTGATAGATGGATGGATCGATGGATGTGTTGATAGGTGGATGTATGGATATGCTAATGAATGGGATGGATGGATGGTGGATATGTTGATGGATGGAAGGATGGATGGATGGTGGATATGTTGATGGATGGATGGATGGATGGATGGATGGATATGTTGTTAGATAGATGGTGGATATGTTGTTGGATGGATGGATGGTGGTTATGTTGATGGATGGATGGATGGAAATGTTAATGAATGGATGGATGAATGGATGGATGTATGTATGGATTGATATGTTGATGTGTGGATGTATGGATGGATTGATGGATTGATGAATGGATGGATTGATATGTTGTTGGATGAATGGATGGATATGCTGATGGATGGATGGATGGACAGATTTGGTGTTTGATTGGATTGATGGATGGATGGTTGGTTGGATATGTTTGATTGATGGATGGATGGATGAATGGATGGATATGTTGATGGATGGATGGATGGAAGAATGGATGGATGGATAAGTCGATGGATGGGTGTATGGATGGGTTGATGGATAGGAGAATATATTGATGAATGGATGGATGATATGTTAAAGTCTTTTTGTTGGATGAATGAATGGATGATATGTCAGTGTTGATGGATGGATGGAGAGATCTATAGATGGTTGGACTTCAGATGAGTATGTGGATGGAAAGGTGGATGGAAAAAATATATATGGATGGATATATGGATGGATATATGGATTGATGGATGGATGGTTGTTGAATGAATGAATTAATGGATTTGATGGATGGATGACACGTTGAAGTGTTGAAATGGATAGTTGGATGGATAGATGGATGAATAAAGATAAGGGCATGGATATATAGATGGATGGATGGATAGATTGATATATAGATGGATAGATATATAGATGAATGAATATATAGAAGGATATTTATATATACATGAATGGATATATGGATGGATGGATGGATGGATGGATGGATGGATGGATGGATGGATTGATATATAGATGGATGGATATATAGATTGATGGATGCATGAAAATGTATATAGCTAGGTGAACTGATGGACAGATGGATGATGAATAGATAGATCTAGTTATTAATGAATGGGTGAATAGATAACACAGCGTAACTCATTGAGCTTCAGGTACAGAATTAGTGCTGTGGTCATGAATAATGAATGGAGACTCTTGGTTTCCTATAGTCACACACACACACACACACACACACACACACACACACACACACACACACACACACACACACACACACACACCCACACTCAGAGTTTTGTCAGGTATTGGTTTGTGGGGCAGTGTACTAGTGTTCCACCAATGAAATGCGAGCATCTGAATTATTGACAGACACTGTGAAAAATGAATGAGCTGGATGTGTGTGTGTTTGTGTGTGCTCGAGTGACTGCTGCTCTCGCAAAACTCTCTTCATCCCATCCTTCTTACTCATTAAAAGACCGTCTTCACAGAGCTTTTGTTTGTTTGATCTGCTCTATTAAATCCCTCCTTGGTTGACATTAGTATTGGTGTGATGAATTCTGACTTTATAACTCACAATTTCAACTTTATTTCTCAAATTCTGACTTAATATCCTACAAATGCAACTTTATTTCCCGAATTCTGACTTTAAATCTTAGAAAATTGCAATTTTTTTCTCAAACACTGACTTTATAACTCCCAATTTCCACTTCATTTCCTGAGTTCTGACTTTATATCTTATAATTGTAATTTGATTTCTCAAATTTTGACTTTCTATCTTGCAATTGCGCCTTTATTTCTCCAATTATGTCTTTAAATCGTGCAATTGCAACTTTATTTCCTAGAATTCTGACTTCATCATTTGCAATTGCGACTTTATTTCTCAAATGTCTAACTTTATATCTTGCGATTTTGAGTTTACATCTCACAATTCTGAGGAAAAAGTCAGAATTGCGACATTAAATCACAATTCTGAGATGAAAACTGCCAATAAGCTTTTTATTTTTATTCAGTGATCAGAAACAAGCTTCCACACAGAGCGCTACAGCAATAGCAAAATAAAATAGTCAATAAAATCCAGAGAAACAATATATCATAAAATAATCACATTAAAACACAATAAAATAACAATCAAGAAGTATATTGGGCTGTTTATTTAATGGGAAATGTTTCTTATGCTTGTTTCTATACTTCTAGAGAAGAGACTGCATGTTGCTCATATCGTAATATAAATATCTACATTTCCCAGAGCGGTTGATGTGAATGTGGCTCTGGAATGTCCTGGTTTGCGTGTTTGTGTGCTTGTTCATCTCATAATACAGAGGAAACACCCACAGACCCCCTGTCCTTCCTCTTTCCTTCCTTTCTTGAGTTTGTCGGCCAGATGTCTGTGAAATAATCAGCCCTCTTTAGCTGGATGAACACATTCGGTCATTGTCATAGTGAAAAATGCAGCAAATCCAGACTGTCATCAGCTGTTAAATGGATTTGCTCTGCTGAATTCAGCACATTTGAGTTTGATGTCACACACACACACACACACACACAAGCAGGGCTGATGTAACTTAATTACATATTGAAAATACAAAATATGAGTCCCTATTTTAATTTAATTTAATTTATTTATTGTTTTATTTTATGTGACAATATAAGAAAGCCTGGAGTTCCTAAAAGTGTTTTTATTTTATTTTAATTTTTTATATAATTGTATGACAAAATAAGAGGTTAAAAACCCTAAAAGTGTTATTTTATTTTATTTTATGTGACAATATAAGAAAGGTTTGAAGTCCTAAAATTGTTATTTAATTTTATTTTATTTTATTTTATTTTATTTTATTTTATTTTATTTTATTTTATTTTATTTTATTTTATTTTATTTTATTTAATTTAATTTAATTTAATTTAATTTAATTTAATTTAATTTAATTTAATTTTATTTTATTTTATTTTATTTTATTTTATTTTATTTTATTTTATTTTATTTTATTTTATTTTATTTTATTTTATTTTATAACAATATAAAAAATGAAAGTCCTAAAAGTATTTTATTTTATTTATTTTAATTTTAATGTATTATTATTTTCATAATTTATGTGACCGTATAAGAAAGGTTTAAAAGGTCTAAAGGTCTAAAAGTGTCATTATTTAATTTAATTTAATTTAATTTAATTTTACAAAAAAAGTCCTAAAAGTGTTTTTTATTTTATTTAATTTTTAATTTATTATTATTTTTCAATAATATGACGATACAAGAAAGGTTTAAAGTCTTAAAAGTATATTATTTTTTAAAATTATATTTAATTATCTTTTTTTTTTTTTGCTTTATCGTTGGAGTTACTATTTTATAACTTCTTAAATAAAGCTTAAATTGAATATATTTAAAAACAAATATGAGTAACCGCAATATCTGATTACGGTTTCATTTTAAATGAGTGATAATCAAATTACAGTTACATCCGACAAGTGTTTTAGAATATCAAAATGATTTCTTTAGAATTTTAAATTAATTTATATTACTGGTCTGCGAATGCTTGATTCTGATTGGCTGATGAGCATTCTAAGGCCTGCCTTTATTTTCAGATAAACACACAGCTAAAGTAGTTCCGGCAGTCTTTGAGTGCATTACAGCTCCATATCACTCCGCTGAATAATTTAAGTTATTTCAAAGCTACAACAGTCAAAAATGTAAATTACTTACTGAGTAATTAAGTAACTCTTCTCACAAAGTAATTAGAAACGTAAGTTAAATACAATCTAATAACTAATTAGTAATCAATTACTTTTTTGAAGTAACCCACTGCTTAATTTTAATCCAAAGTAGATTAAGTAGTGACTAAACTTTACACTGTAAAAAGTGTAATGACTAAAAATCAAGACAACAAATATTTTTATGTTGCTTTAACTTATTTAAAGAAGTTAATCAGTTTTCAACCATTTTTTTTTACATTACAAAAAGTTTGACTTAATATTTTTAGTCAGTATTTTTGAGTAATTTAAGTTGAGATGACTAGAAATGCTCATTTGAATCAACTACAAAAATTTAAGGCAGCAAGTATTTGTTTACAGTCTGCCGAAATATGGTGCAAATAACTTTTTAAGACTGTATTTTGGTGAAATGCATTTTAAAAGTAACCTTCCCAACCCTGCACACTCACACACACAGCAGTTGTGCTCCCGCTGGAGTTGTGGGATTGTGCAAGTACATTTTTGTAAGATCACAGTGAAGCATCATGTGAAATTTAGCAGAGAATTGCCTTCATTGACTTGCCAAAGGAGCGATTGTCTGAGCGCCAACAGAAACAGCACTTACACACTGTACGTTTACCCCGCTATGAGTGAAAGACAACACATCTGAAATGCATTTGCAGGAAAACGGCGCTCACAGTTCATACTCGGCCTGAGATATCAGATCACATCTTATTCATGCTCAAACACTGCTATTGATTAGAACGACCAAAACACACACACACACACACACACACACACACACACACACACAAGTCCACCAGTGAGATACAAGACCAGACCTGCTAGACCAGATCATTTCACAATCTTTACTTTACTGTAACCATATGTTAGTCAAAAAATGTGGACAAAACCAACTGTTGAAATCATTTTTAAAGTTAAATTTAATTAAATTAATTTTAAAACGAAATTTTTATTATTATTTTGAACCTAATGGTTAATATACTTAATGTTTTACCCGACAATAATTAATGTTTTACCAGACATAGCATCTAGTGAGATCTTTTACACATAAGCATGGCTTTTCAGGAATTGTAGAAGCACAGTTTTATAAAAGCTTTTGTATATAAGCAGATTATTTCTCTTTTTCAGTTGTGGTTTTAGTTTACCTTAAATATATAGTAACGTAAGCATGCTAAATGTTCATTAATAACTCATTCATTCATTCATTTATTCATTCATTTATTCATTCATTCATTTTCTTTTCGGCTTAGTCCCTTTGTTAATCAGAGGTCGCCACAGCGGAATGAACCGCCAACTATTCCAGCACATGTTTTATGCAGTGGAGAGCCTTCCAGCTGCAACCCATCACTGGGAAACACCCATAAACACTAACTCACACACATACACTACTGACAATTTTTTAGCTCACCCAATTCCTCTATAGCGCATGTCTTTGGACTTGTGGGGGAAACCAGAGCACCCGGAGGAAACCCACGCCAAAACAGGGAGAACATGCAAAGTCCACACAGAAATCCCAACTGACCCAGCCGAGGCTCGAACCAGAGCCCTTCTTGCTGTGAGTCGATCATGCTACCCACTGAGCCACCATGCCACCTTAGTCAGTTTTAATGACTGCATATTAAAGTCAGCATGAACAAGAGTAAAATAGTCTCTCCAAGAACAAATGCAGTTGTTGTTGTTTTTTTTTATTAATTGAATCTATTTTCTCTTTCTTTTTTTTCTTTTTTTTAAGTTTTAGGAGTTTTACAGTTGAAAATAATTTTAAAAACAATGTCGTAAAAAATATATATTCAATCACAAAATTACAGTTGTTTATTTTTATTTATTTCTTTGTTTTTTATAAATGATTTGTATTTTAATTCTGTTGAAGTTTATACAATAATAATAATAATAATAATAATAATAATAATAATAATAATAATAATAATAATTTAATTATTTAATAACAAAACTAGAGCTTTTATTGCTTGTATCAAAACACTTTTGTCTAAAATAAAAAAAAACTTTTTGGTATTTTTATTTTATTATTACATCTTTCTGTATTTAAAAAAAGGGATTATTTGTTGTTCTGTGTATTTTTGCATCATATTTTCTTCCTAAAAAATATAGTTTTGAATCAACTTCATTATTTTGAGTTGGATCATGGTGGAAACCTTAGTAGTCAAACATCACATTTGCCGCTGAAAAAGCTAATTTTTGAAAAAAAAAAATGAATGCTATAGATTATTGTAACGATTATTAACTGATAAACTGTAATAAATACTGTAGTGTACTTTAGTTTTACTACTGTAAACTGTGGCGTACTGTAGTATACAGTTGTAGTATACACACCCTACAGTTGTATAAAACTACAGTGTCGGGTCATTTGTTTGTATTACTATAGTTTTTGTGTTACCATGGCAACTATAAAATCACCACAACACATCAATGGCTATAGTTGTTACCATAGCAACTGTAGAATCACCACAACAGATCAGTTACTATAGTTGTTGTGTTACCATGGGAACTAGAGAATCACCACAACACATCAGTGGCTATAGTTGTTACCATAGCAACTATAAAATCACCACAGCAGATCAGTTACAATAGTTATTGTTACTATGGCAACTATAGAATCACCACAACAAATCAATGACTATAGTTGTTATCATAGCAACTATAGAATTGTCACAACAGATCATTTACTGTAGTTTTGTGTTACCATGACAACTATAAAAGCACCACAATGCATCAATGGCTATGGTTGTTACCATAGCAACAATAGAATCGCCACAACTGATTAATTACTATGGTTGTCTTACCATAGCAACTATAGAATTGCCACAACAGATTAATTACTAAAGTCGTTGTTACCATAGCAACTGTAGAAACACCACTACAGATCAATTACTATAGTTGTTGTGTTACCATAGCAATTATAGAATCGCCACAACAGATAAATTATTACAGTTGTTGTCACCATAGCAATTAAAGAATCACCACAACAGATCAATTACTCTAGTTGTTGTCACCATAGCAACTATAGAATTGCTACAACAAATCAAATACTAAAGTTGTTACCATAGCAACTGTAGAATCACCAAAACAGATCAATTACTACAGTTGTTGTGTTACCATAGCAACTATAGAATCGCCACAACAGGTAAATTACTAAAGTTGTTGTTACCATAGCAACTGTAGAATCACCACAACAGATCAATTCAAATACTATTCTATTGACCTTATTTTGCAATGCGGAAGTGCAGACATTTTTGCGACTACATAAAAAATTGGATCATATAAGACAGAAATATCAGTTTGCAACATCAAGCAGCAGTTTTTAAGATCTAAATGTCAATAGAAGTGAATAATACTAAAAGTTGAGAGAAAAAGAATTCATGTGGGTTTATATGTTTAGTTCTCCTGATCTGCAGTCCTCAGATTACGTATTGGGTTTAGTAAGCGTCTTCTCTCCTATCATTACGGGGGATTTGAGTGCCCTCAGCAGTGCAGATGGAGGTGAATGTTGAGTCCTGATGTCTGCAGGACACGTGGCCGTCTTGTGACTTCACAATGACACCACTGACTGTGTGTGAGTGCACAAACAGGCCTCTTTTACACAGCAGAGTCCCGCAGGCCTGGATCCCACGCTTCACACACCCTGAAGAATCCAGCGTTTGTTCCGTTCGGGAATACTGGATCATGGGACACACATCACATTATCGCTTATCGCATGCTGTGTTGAGGAATTAGAAAACAAGATGATATTTCTATGCTTCGGTTAGACATAGTGTAAGAAGGGAATCAGTACTGTGGTGCATATTAAAGTTGGACCATTGCTGTGTACCATAGTAAAGCTGGAGGATCTCTTTAGTGGAGTGCAGGAAATCTAACTTTTTTTTTTTTTTTGCTGTGTATTCATTCGAAATGTTTTGGATGGTTGTTAGGGTGTTTGCCATGGTAATTCATATTGTTGTTGGTGTATAGTGGGGTGTTTATGTCAAGGGAAGCAATAAATAATAGTGTTTGTAGTGTTACTAACTCTGCTCTTAAGACTAGTTGTTTTTGTGCATTGAAATAACATTAAAATAAAATGTAAATATTAGATAAGTGTAAAAAAAACTAATGTTTCTGCCTATAATATAAGTCACTGTAAATAATGCAGGGCTCCACACAATACATTCATGTTGTCCTATCAAAATCGATGAAGATAAAGTAACAAATTTAAGTGGATTGAACATAAAACAATTAAGTTGCCCTAAGAAAATCTCAAAAATTGTATTGTTTCGTCTGCGCCAATAGCCTATTGGTTAAGTGCGCCAACATCTAGCACCATGGTGCTCACGGCGATCAGAGTTCGATTCCCGGCTCGATGTCCTTTGCCGACCCTTTGCCGACCTCTTTGCTCCTAACTATTTCCTGTCAAATTCTCTGCACTATTCTATCCATTAAAGGTTAAAAACCCCAAAAAAATAATTCTATAAAAGAAGAATTGTATTGTTTTAGCTTATTTTAAATAAGTAGTTTAAACAAGCAGCAAAAGTATTTTTTTGAGTTTAAGTTCAACTTAAAAAATTTAATTTAGGCTACATAATAAGAGTTTTACTTACAATTTTGTTACATTTATTTAACAGTTAAAATCAGGTTAACTAACTTGTGTAATATAAAATAAAATATGTATATGTCATTATTACATTATATAAAATATAATAATGATTACTATATATATATATATAATATGTATATATATATTTATATATATAATACGTATATATATATTTATATATACATATATATATATATATATATATATATATATATATATATATATATAACGTATATATATTACGTATATATATATATATATATATATATATATATATATATATATTACGTATATATTACTTATATATTACGTATATATTACATATGTATATATATATTTATATCAATACTTAATTTAGTAATGAAAAATCAATCAGTCACAAAGTATGAAAGTACAATTATTAAGCACTTTATGAATGTGATTATAAGTCAAGAATGGAGCATTTGTAGCTGCAGTTATAAACTGCTTACTAACGTTTATTAATGTAGAGTTAATGCTTAACAAATAATGAACTCACTAGATGCTAATGCTTAATAAATATTCATAGTGGGAAGTTATTATAAAGTGTTACCAGTAACTGTTTTAAGTTAACTTAATCGATTTGTGTTGGGGAAACCGAGTAATTGAGTATTTTTACAGCATGTTTGATTGCAATATGAAAAAAATATCATTATTATATAAAACAAAGCATTGATTTACAGCATATCTGGGCTAAATAAATCTCCATTTTAACATCTGTAGATACCCATCATCTTTGTTTTTTATTGTGGTTTTAATACACATTTGAGCGTGTTCACTTTAGACCTCTAAAAGAGCAGCACAAAATGATGTTTGTGTTTGTTTAAACTACTTATTTAAAATGAGCTGAATCAACACAATTCTTGAGGTTTTTGGAGGGCAACTTGATTGTTTTAAGTTCAATCCACTTAAATTTATAAAAATGATCAAGTTAACTTAATTTGTGTTGGGTCAACATGAAGGAACTCTGTGGAACAGCATTTTTGACAGTGAAGTTAAGTTTTTTTTTACTATTCTGACTATTTTACAGTTATTAATTGGCTTTTATGCAATTATTAGTTTGACTTTTCAATGATCGAGTGATAGAGGCATGTTTCCTAACTCTGAGGCTTCATATGCATTTAAACTGAGCGTGCTAGTATGTTTCCGAATAATACAATTAAGTTGCCCCCTAAAAACACGTAAGAATTGTGTTGTTTCAAATCTTTTAGTAGTTTGAGCAAGCAGCAAACGTCATTTATTTGAGTAAATGAAAGAAAATATTATTATATAAAACAAAGCATTGATTTACAGCATATCTGGGCTAAATAAATCTCCATTTTAACATCTGTAGATACCCATCATCTTCGTTTTTCATTGTGGCTTTAATACATTTGAGTGGGTTCACATAATCACTTTAGACCTCTAAAAGAGCAGCACACTCAAAAAATAATGTTTGTGTTTGATTAAACTACTTATTTAAAATGAGCTGAATCAACACAATTCTTGAGTTTTTTGGAGGGCAACTTGATTGTTTTAAGTTCAGTCCACTTAAATTTATAAAAATGATCAAGTTAACTTAATTTGTGTTGGGACAACATGAAGGAACTCTGTGAAACAGCATTTTTGACAGTGAAGTTAAGTTTATTTTACTATTCTGGCTATTTTACGGTTATTAATTGGCTTTTATGCAATTATTAGTTAGACTTTTCAGTGATCGAGTGATAGAGGCATGTTTCCTAACTCTGAGGCTTCATATGCATTTAAACTGAGCGTGCTAGTATGTTTCCGAATGATGCACGGGAGCCTTTTCTGTTCTTAATTCAGTGATGGAACAATTGCTCTGTCAGTAGAAGTCATGCACTCAAGCCATTGCATTGCAAATTAAATAAAAAGCATTGATTTATGTTCAATCCACTTAAATTTGTAAAAACTAATAAGTTAATTCATTCAACACATTAATTGTGTGGAAACCCAGCATTTTTACAGTGTGTTTGGTTGGAATACACTGTAAATAATGCTGGATTCCACACAATTCATTCATGCTGTCCCAAGTTAACTTAATCATTTTAACTCATTTAAGTAAACTGAACATAAAACAATTAAGTTGCCCCCTAAAAACACGTAAGAATTGTGTTTCAAATCTTTTAGTAGCTTGAGCAATCAGCAAACGTCATTTATTTGAGTAAATGAAAGAAGATATTATTATATAAAACAAAGCATTGATTTACAGCAAATCTGGGCTAAATAAATCTCCATTTTAACATCTGTAGATACCCATCATCTTCGTTTTTCATTGTGGCTTTAATACATTTGAGTGGGTTCACATAATCACTTTAGACCCCTAAAAGAGCAGCACACTCAAAAAATAATGTTTGTGTTTGATTAAACTACTTATTTAAAATGAGCTGAATCAACACACTTCTTGAGTTTTTTGGAGGGCAACTTGATTGTTTTAAGTTCAGTCCACTTAAATTTATAAAAATGATCAAGTTAACTTAATTTGTGTTGGGACAACATGAAGGAACTCAGTGAAACAGCATTTTTACAGTAAAGTTAAGTTTTTTTTTACTATTCTGGCTATTTTACAGTTATTAATTGGCTTTTATGCAATTATTAGTTTGACTTTTCAGTGATCGAGTGATAGAGACATGTTTTCCTAATGCTGAGGCTTCATATGCATTTAAACTGAGCGTGCTAATATGTTTCCGAATGATGCACGTGAGCTTTTTCTGTTCCTAAGCCAGTGATAGAACAATTGCTCTGTCAGTAGAAGTCATGCACTCAGGCCATTGCACTGCAAATTGAATAATAAGCATTGATTTATGTTCAATCCACTTAAATTTGTAAAAACTAATAAGTTAATTCATTCAACACAAATTAATTGTGTGGAAACCCAGCATTGTTTACAGCGTGTTTGGTTGGAATACACTGTAAATAATGCTGGATTCCACACAATTCATTCATGTTGTCCCAAGTTAACCTAATCATTTTATCTAATTTAAGTGAACTGAACATAAAACAATTAGGTTGCCCCCTAAAAACACGTAAGAATTGTGTTGTTTCAAATCTTTTAGTAGTTTGAGCAAGCAGCAAACGTCATTTATTTGAGTAAATGAAAGAAAATATTATTATATAAAACAAAGCATTGATTTACAGCATATCTGGGCTAAATAAATCTCCATTTTAACATCTGTAGATACCCATCATCTTTGTTTTTCATTGTGGCTTTAATACATTTGAGCGTGTTCACATAATCACTTTAGACCTCTAAAAGAGCAGCAGAGGGTCTGTTTGCTGTCAGGAAAGCTCCTCAAAGTGAGAATGATCTTCACCGTCCCGACGCAGCCGTGTGAAATTCCTGAGTGGGAATTAGCAGATGTTTATTTGTGCAACTCTCTGGCCAAACTTTGACAAGAGGTTCAAAGTTCTGCATTCATGGCTGATTCCCTCCTCCTCACCTTGCAGACAGATGGAGGAGGAGGAGGACAAAAAAACGGGGGGGAATTTTCAAGCAAACGCTGAATTTTCGGCAGGATGCAAATCAGTCCAACATTCCAAGAAGGCTGTTCTGTATTTCTTACGCCACTTTGCTTTGGTCTCGCATGACCCACATAACAATGCATGGAAATGGGCTGACTTCCTGCTCAAGATCCTTCCCCCAGTCCCCCTGTCTTCACCGGAGACTTGGTACGACCCGTCTCCTCCTCTTCTTTCATTGTAATGAGCTGGTGACATCATCTGCAAACACACACACACACACACACACATACACACATACACAGCCTGCTGAAATTACAACCCTCTCCTGCTCCAGAAAGGAAAAAAAGAGTCTCTCCATTGACTGTGGAGGATTGAGACTAACTAAAGGGAGAGTTAGCGCTGATCCATCCTCCACTGACAGGAGGAGGAGGAGCTGTCTGTCTGTGAGCTGTTTTAGTTTTTGGGGGGGAGATTGTGCTTTTGAATGGACAGAGTGTGAAGAGCAACCATCCTGGAGACAGCGGCAGCATGCTGGTCTCCTCCAAGACGTTAGATTGGGACGGAAACCTGCTTTTCGCTATTGGATATCCCTCGTTTTAGCTCAGAGAAAATCCAGCTTGTTTTTTCTTTCTGCGCCGGCTCTGTGGTTTCCTGGGAGGATTTTTTTTTTGTGAGGAATCTGGAAATAGTTTCCCTCTCGGTCAGGGATCATGGATTTGGAGTGGGCGTCCGGGGGCCCCGAGGGCTTCTATCAGGAGCCCAGCTTCCCTGCGCAAATGCCCTTCAACTATAACCAGCTCGAGGGCCGATTCAAACAGCTGCAAGGTAAGATGCGTCCTGATGATGATGGGATGCATTGTTTACAGCCGTTGCTACGCTGAGCTCTGTTCAAGGTGTCCGCGGGGTCTTAAAATGTCTTCAATTTCGCTCAAATTTAGGCCTTAAAGTCTTAAGTCCATTGAAATATGATGTGTTGTATGCCTTAAATGCTTTTAAACAGGGCTTAATTTTCCTTTGTCCATTTATAACTACACACAATACAATCCATCTGAAAAAATAACAAGTAAAATTGATTAACTCTAATTAGGAATATGGTTTAATTATCATCCTTACAATAATATGGGTGTTGCGACACATTATTTAAAATATATGGCTGAGAAATAGCTGATTTTTTATTTTAATGGGGCAAGTAAAAATATTCCACTGGCCATTACAAAAAATCCTTAGTGTTTTGCCCTGTAAAAGTCTGAAGTTTCATTCATAATGGTCTTAAAAAGGTCTTAAAAGTCTTAAATTTAACTTGATGAAACCTGCAGAAACCCTGTCTGTTATCAAGCCCATTCATGAATTTCCTATGAGGACAAAAGAGATGCATTTGCTTTTTTTTATTGTTTAAAAATGCTCTAAAATAGTGCATGATAGTACTTTTTTATTTTAAATGTTCCTCGTTTTTACTTTTTAAAAGCAGAGAGATTTGTGCATTAATAACAAGCGTTTTAATCCTCACATAAAAGGCGGGATTGGGAGTTTCAGACTGGATTAGTGCTTGGATTTTAGACACTTTTGCATGGATTTGGTGCTGAACTTCTACCTTTTCCGCTTGGCTTCCCTTCCCCAAAATCAATAAGAGGGCCGTTCGGGCTGAATGGGCCGTCATAGACAACAATGGAAAACCCGGGATGGTGGGAGTGGTTGTTTTGTTCTGCTGACTATGAGAGTGATAGAGGCATGTTTCTTAACGCTGAGGCTTCATATGCATTTAAACTGAGCGTGCTAATGAGCGCATATGTTTCAGAACGTTTGTAATTTTGTTCTTAATACTGTTATGGAACAATTGCTGTGTCATGCATTGAAGTCATTGCATTGCAAAGGTTAAAAAATGCATGGAAGATCTTTGCCTTTACTCATGCATTTTCTTGCCAGACTTTTTCCCTCAAATTTGCAACTTTTCTTTTTTGTAATGTTATTTTTGTAGGTCTTTTTTCTTGTTATTTCAGTTCTCACGGGTCTGGCCTGGTTTTTATTTCCTGCAATTGCAAATTCAAGATTTTTTCCCTCAATTCTGATTTCATTCTTCTCAATTGTGATATTTTTTTTTCTTAGAATTGCAGCTCAACATGCAAACACAAGTTAAAGTTTTTTTTTTAACAATTCTGACTATTTTATACAGTTATTAGTTTGCTTTAATCATTGAGAGTGATAGAGGCATGTCTCTTAATGCTGAGGCTTCATATGCATTTAAACTGAGCGTGCTAATGAGTGCATATGTTTCAGAATGTTTGTAATTCTGTTCTTAATACTATGATGAAACAATTGCTCTGTCATGCACTGAAGTCATTGCATTGCACATGTAATAAAATGCATGGAAGATCTTTGCCTTTACTCATGTATTTTCCTGCCAGTTAAAATTCTAACTTTTTTTTTGTATTTGCAAGGTTATTGGATGTTTTTTTGTTGTTGTTTCAGTTCTCACGGGTCTGGCCTGGTTTTTATTTCCTGCAATTGTAAATTCAAGATTTTTTCCTTAATTCTGATTTTATTCTTCTCAATTGTGACCTTTTTATTCTCAGAATTGCAGCTCAACATGCAAACACAAGTTAAAAACAATTCGGACTATTTTATAGAGCTAGTAGTTGGCTTTTCACAGTTGCCAGTAATAGAGACATGTTATGCATATAATCTGAGCATGCTAATATGTTTCAGAATGATGCACATGAGCTTTTTCTGTTCTTAACACTACGATTAAACAGTTACACTGTCAGTGGAAGTCATTGCATTGGAAATTGAATAAAATGCATGAAAGATCTTTGTCTTTACTCATTGCTTAAATGTATTTTAGCCAGTTTAAATTCTCACTTCTTTTGTATTTGTAAGGTTATTGGCTATTTTTTGTTGTTATGTCAGTTCTCACGGGTCTGGCTTGGTTTTTATTTCCTGCGATTGTAAATTCAAGGGATTTTTCCCTCTATTCTGATATCAGTCTTCTTAATTATGCCCCCTTTTTTCTCAGAATGGCAACATGCAAACGCAAGTTATAAGCTAACAATTCTGACTACTTTATACAGTTATTAGTTTGCTTTAATCATTGAGAGTGATAGAGGCATGTTTCTTAACGCTGAGGCTTCATATGCATTTAAACTGAGCGTGCTAATAAGTGCATATGTTTCAGAATGTTTTTAATTCTGTTCTTAATACTATGATGAAACAATTGCTCTGTCATGCATTGAAGTCATTGCATTGCAAATGTAATAAAATGCATGGAAGATCTTTGTCTTTACTCATTGCTTAAATGTATTTTAGCCAGTTTAAATTCTGACTACTTTTGTAGGTTATTGGATTTTTTTGTTGTTGTTTCAGTTCTCACGGGTCTGGCCTGGTTTTTATTTCCTGCAATTGTAAATTCAAGATTTTTTCCTTAATTGTGATTTTATTCTTCTCAATTGTGACCTTTTTATTCTCAGAATTGCAGCTCAACATGCAAACGCAAGTCAAAAGCTGATTTTTTAAAACAATTCAGACTATTTTATAGAGTTATTAGTTGGCTTTTCACAGTTGCCAGTAATAGAGACATGTTATGCATATAATCTGAGCATGCTAATATGTTTCAGAATGATGCACATGAGCTTTTTCTGTTCTTAATACTACGATTAAACAGTTACACTGTCAGTGGAAGTCATTGCATTGGAAATTGAATAAAATGCATGAAAGATCTTTGTCTTTACTCATTGCTTAAATGTATTTTAGCCAGTTTAAATTCTGACTACTTTTGCATTTGTAAGGTTATTGGCTATTTTTTGTTGTTATGTCAGTTCTCACGGGTCTGGTTTGGTTTTTATTTCCTGTGATTGTAAATTCAAGGGATTTTTCCCTCTATTCTGATATCAGTCTTCTTAATTATGCCCCTTTTTTTCTCAGAATGGCAACATGCAAAAGCAAGTTATAAGCTAACAATTCTGACTACTTAATACAGTTGTTAGTTGGTGTTTCACAGTTGAGAGTGATAGAGGCATGTTTCCTAACGCTGAGGCTTCATATGCATTTAAACTGAGCGTGCTAATATGTTTCAGAATGATGCATGTGAGCTTTTTCTGTTCTTAATATCATGATAAAACAATTGCTCTGTCATGCATTGAAGCCGTTGCATTGTAAATGTAATAAATCTTTGGCATTGCTCATTGCTTAAATGTGTTTTGGACTGTGCAATGCTTTTAGACTTCACAAAACTGGTTTAAAATGAAAAGCTGGTTTGCAGTTGTTGTTGTTTTCTGATCTGGTGTGGAGATCGATACATGTGCACTAGGCATTTGGCACTTCACCTACTCAGCGATTTCACAGGTTTCTCTCGTTTGCTGTTACTGTACTGCAGATGTGTCTCCGCTTTTTGTGTTTGATCAGAAATGCAGCTTTTGTTCATCATTAATGTGCTCCGGTCATAAACAGGGTGTTTGCATGAAACTAAACTCACAAAAGGGATTTTGATATGCATAAAAAGCACATAAACACAATACATTTGATTATATTTTAAATAATTAAAAGCTTCTTGCTTACAAATGGTAAGACTTTGGTTTGAAAGAGAATAAAGATTTAAAAAGACATTTTTGGGATACTTCAAGTCTTTTAAAATGATTCTAGCTGTAAATATGTATTTTTCTACAGTCTAAAAATGTGTTGTAAACAATTTATTTGGGCTGAACCAAACAAATTAAGTTGAATTTTCTGAAATTAAATTTGTTTGTTTGAATTCAACACAAATAAATTGTTTGCAACAGTTTTGCAGTCATAATTTTTTCAGTGCATTTTGCCTATTTTGTGATTCACTTTCTGTTTATTTTCGGTTGTGAATTGCATTATGGGATGTTGATCTTTGCTCTGTCCACTTTTGATGACTTTTATTGACATTTTAGTACACTGTAAAAAGTGATTAGTTACTCAAAGCGAGTAAACCAAGTTAACTTTACAAAAATAATGTAAGTAAACCCATTGTAACTTGGAATTAAGTTAATTTATATAATTATGCTAATTGTACTCACTTTAAGTCAACTAATTCCTTTTTAATGTCAGACTATTTTAGCACGTCAGTTTTCTAATAATTACTGTTGTTATTACAATATTACATATTTTGTGCTTCATTAATGGCCCGTTTCCATTGAGTGGTACGGTTCGGTTTGGTACACTTTTATGGCCGTTTCCACTGTCAAAAAGCGTACCGAACCGAACTGTACCGTACCACTTTTTAGGCACCCTTTCGAAAGGGTACCAAACACGAGAAAGGGTAC
This sequence comes from Danio aesculapii, assembly GCF_903798145.1. Lineage (NCBI taxonomy): Eukaryota > Metazoa > Chordata > Actinopteri > Cypriniformes > Danionidae > Danio > Danio aesculapii. The sequence continues at coordinate 44,148,195 of NC_079445.1, read as the reverse complement.
CAAAAGGCGGAGGCACACGCGCAGCTGAACGCTATTGGTTTACAGAGATACGTCATTCGCTTAAGCAACAAGCCAGAATGAAAACAAAAACCCGCCATGTTTGAAATACACAGCGAGAGATTACAGCGGAATTATAAATACATATAATAACAAGCCATGGTCGATCCGAGCTCAAACAAACCTTGTCGTCGTCTTGATGAACAGCCACAAAGCCAAGAAGAAGAGCAGATTTACCCTATGCCCCGTAGTGTTTTACGAGCCAGTCTGAGGCGCGAGCGGTTTCGCTTTCTTGCTTGCGCTCGCGCACGTCTAACATTATATCTGAAATAACAAACTTCTTGAGCTGATGATAATAACCTGCGCTTGATTATTGACGTGCTTTTGAAACCCCATCCTGTCAGAAACTGACAAACGCGAGCGTGAAGCGCGAAGAAACAAAGGAGAAGCCGGAAAAAAAGGAGCACATTATTATTCAGCAAACATGAACAAAATGCCATGTATAACTCACTTATTATCTTCATCTTTTGGACTAATATGAACCGGGAATGATGGAATTGTTCTCTAACAGAGGCTACATGTGCTGCTGAAGATTACAGACACAGATAAGAGGTTTACACTGACTTTAGGCTATATGTTGTGTTGTTTTGAACCTAAATACGAACGAAATGACTGCTATATGTTGTTCTTCTGTAGTTGGTAACATATCGTAGACTGTAAGGGGCTGTATGTGTTTATATATGTTCGTTTATTTAGTTATTTAATATAATTACAGACGTTACAGTAGGCTGTTTTACATTATCATTGATCTGCAGTTATAATCAACTCATGTTCATTGAAAAGTTAGTAATAAACATGTATACACTAGTATTTATGTGTGTAAAGCATCTGTTTTATGTGAAGTGCTTTTCATATGATATGTGAGTGACCCATACAGCTTAATTGTAGACATTTCCTCGAGCGAGAATGACGTCGACTGAAACTTTCTGTCATACACCACGCCCACCAAAAGGGGACCCTTGGTAGTGGAAACGCAAGCCTGATAAAGGTGACCCGTACCAAACCGAACCGTACCGTACCGTACCAGTCAGTGGAAACGAGCCAATAAGTCTATAAAGTCTACAGTTATAGCTTGTATTGAATTTAGAAGACACACTGAAGTCTGGAAGAGCAGATTTATTATACCGTATGTCATTTTGCTAGATAAAGGTGTGTTGGAAAAAGTGATTAGTTTACTTTTATTTAAAAACTTAATGAAGCACAAAATATGTAATATTGTAATAATAACAGTAATTATTAGAAAACTGACGTGCTAAAATAGTCTGACACTAAAAAGGGATCAGCTGACTTTAAAAAAGTGAGTACAATTTGCATAATTATATAAATTAACTTAACAATTCCAAGTTACAATGGGTTTACTTACATTATTTTTGTAAATTCAACTTGGTTTACTCGCTTTAAGTAACTAATCACTTTTTGACAGTGTAGTTTGAGATAATATAGTGTATTAGATATAATATATAGTGAATTAAGTGTGTAAAATAACAGAAAATGTACTGACAGTTTATTACAAGGCTTTTGTAGCATAATATACAACACCAACCCAGGCAATTTAGCACTGCAAACTATTAAAAATGACAATAAAAGAAACATTTTCAAACTTTTCAATGTTGAAAATTATTAAAAGAAAGATTAAGGTCCCATAATGCATCTCAAAAGCAGAAATAAATGGGGAAAATAAAAACACGAATCAGAAAATAGGGAAAAACAGATATTTCTAACAGTGTATATATAAACTAGAATGACTCTCTGTAAATCCCCTTTCTCATTTGTGAAGAAATGAAAGCTGTGTTGCACGTTTATTTCTTTGATCCTTGAAAGCCCTTTTTGTTCATGTTTATGCATCTAGCAGCTGCTTTCATCCAGAGAAATGTGGCTAATCAGTAACTCTGAGCAGCCCGGCCCTTCCTGCAGTTCACTGATGAAAACTTGACCTTTTACCTGTGATCTGATGGACTGTGTGAGACTCAGCTTGTAAATATCTTGATATGTGCTTGGTTGGAGATAATGTGTATCTCTGTTGACTTTATACTCGTCATGCAATACAATACAATACAATACAATACAATACAATACAATACAATACAATTCATTCATTCATTCATTCATTCATTCATTCATTCATTCATTCATTCATTCATTCATTTTCCTTCGGCTTAGTCTCTATTTCAGAGGTCGCCACAGTGGTTCAGTGGTTGGCACCACAGCTAGAAGGTAACTGGTTCAGGTCCCGGCTGGGTCAGTTGGCAATTTTCTGTGGAGTTTGCATGTTCTCCCTGTGTCGGCGTGGGTTTCCTCTGGGTGCTCCGGTTTCCCCCACAGTCCAAACACATGCGCTATAGGGGAATTTAAGAACTAAATTAGACGTAGTGTATGAGTGTGTGTGTGTGAATGAGGGTGTATGGGTGTTTCCCATTACTGGGTTGTGGCTGGTAGGGCATCTGCTGCGTAAAACATATGCCGGAATAGTTGGCGGTTCATTCCGCTGTGACGACCGCTGATAAATAAGGGACTAAGGAAAATGATTGAATGAACGTACTTGAATATGGTTAGACTCCTCAGAAAACTATGAAACAGCTTTTATTGAGTTGTTTTTTACTTCTTCACGTTGTTTTGTATTTATGTGCTTGTAGATATTGTTTATTATATTTGTATGAGGATGCACTCCCTACAGAATCATCCCAATCAATCTGTAAACTGTATTCTTATCGCAATATACGTCACAGAATAACAAACTATCGCAATGCTGGATTTCTCCAATATCGTGCAGCGCTAGTTTCTACTTCAAAAATTCACATTTAAAGGTACAGTTCACCAAAAAATCAAAATGTACTCATTATTTACTGTCCCACAAATAGTTTCAAAGCCTTTATGAGTTTCTCTCTTCTGTCAAACACAAAAGATTAGACACTCACCGGCCACTTTATTAGGTACACCTTACTAGTACCGCGTTGGACCCCTTTTTGCCTTTAGAACTCTTTAATCCTTCAAGGTACTGGACATATTCCTCAGAGATTTTGCTCCATATTGACATGATAGCATCACTCAGTTGCTGCAGATTTGTCGGCTATCCATGATGCCAATCTCCCGTTCCACCACATCCCAAAGGTGCTCTATTGGATTGAGCTCTGATGACTGTGAAGGCCATTTGAGTACAGTGAACTCATTGTCATGTTCAAGAGACCAGTCTGAGATGATTCACGCTTTATGACATGGTGTGTTATCCTGCTGGAAGTAGCCATCAGAAGATGGAGACACTGTGGTCATAAAGGGATGGACATGGTCAGCAACAATACTCAGGTAGGCTGTGGTGTTGACACGATGCTCAATTGGTACTAATGAGCCCAAAGTGTGCCAAGAAAATATCCCCCACACCATTACACCTCCACCACCAGCCAGAACAGTTGATACAAGGCAGGATGGATCCATGCTTTCATGTTGTTGAGGCCAAATTCTGACCCGACCATCAGAATGTGGCAGCAGAAATGGAGACTCATCAGACCAGGCAACGTTTCTCCAATCTTCTATTGTCCAGTTTTGGTGAGCCTGTGTGAATTGTAGCCTCAGTTTCCTGTTCTTAGCTGACAGGAGTGGCACCCGGTGTGGTCTTCTGCTGCTGTAGCCCATCAACAAACATGCCACATTCAAAGTCACTTAAATCCCCTTTTCATCCCCATTTTGATGCTCGCTTTGAACTGCAGCAGATCCTCTTGACCATGCCTAAATGCATTAAGTTGCTGCCATGTGATTGGCTGATTAGACTGTTAACGCACAGTTGGACAGATGTACCTAATAAAGTGGCCGGTGAGTGTATTTAAAAAAGAAAGCTGAAAACCGGTAACCATTGACTTCCATACTAGGAAAAGCAAATACTATGCAAGTCAATGGTTACCAGTTTCCCACATTCTTCAAAATATTTTCATTTATATTCTGCACAAACAAAAAAAAACTCATAAAGAGTGAGTAAATGAGGACAGTTTTGAATGAACTATCCTTTTTAATGTTCATGAATTAAATGCATTTAAACAGCTTATATTAGCAGTCCTAAAAATGTGTCTTTAGGTTATAAGCATGCTCTGATCACACTTATTAGGCTGTATTTGCTTTCACACAGACATGTACTGTCTTGTTTCTCTCATGCAATGGTTTTGATATTAACTCAAAAGTGTTTTTGTCTTAAGATGTTTAATAGAAAATGCATGCATTCTTCAAGCTGTAGATCAACTAAGAGAAATGTCAGATTCTTGGCCTTCATGCTGCTGTTGTGGAGGAACTGCAGAGAATAAACACACAGCTTCTTTTCCTCAGATGCTTTACTGACTGCAAGCCTGCATGTGTCCAGCTGATCTCGGCCTTTTTTTCCTCCTCAATCGGGTTGTTTTGCGTGCTGAAGCAGATCTTTTGTTCTGGTCTCTCAGTCTCTGCTCTGCTCAATGAGCTTCTGTTGGCTGCTGGCAGAGATATCACTCCGTTTAGGATGCTTATGTTGTGCTTTTATACAGTCAAAGCTAAATTTATTCAATATTTAGCACTTAATCACAGCTTATTGGATGGCTATAGTATTATTCGCCCTCCTGTGAATTCTTTTTCAGATATTTCCCAAATGATGTTGAACAGATTCAGGAATTTTTCACAGTATTTCCTATAATATGTTTTCTTCTGGAGAAAGTCTTATTTGTTTTATTTCGGCTAGAATAAAAGCAGTTTTGAATTTATTTAAATATCATTTCAGGTCGATATTATTAGCCCCCTTAAGCTATATTTGTTTTGGATTGTCTACAGAACAAACCACTGGTGTACAATGGTTTGCCTAATTACCATAGTTAACCCAATTAAGTTATTGTAGCCAATCTGAAGCATCTTTATCGGCTAATAACATTGACCTTAGTAGTTTTTACAGGGTTCGTACGGGTGCTGGAAATCCTGAAAAATGCTTGATTTTTAATATAGGTTGGGAAAGTGCTTAGATTTTGGACAAAGTGCTTGAACCTGCTTGAATTTGAAGTTGCATGGCTCGAAATTGTGACCTGCAGAATATAATATGTACTTCACAAGTACTAATAAACAAACAATCTCTTAAAGGCAGGTAATAAGCCTCTAGTCAATAGTGAAAATTGGTACTTAAGCTATAGTGTTACTGGAACTTTTATTTTTAACAGTAGTGTTTTTTTATTTATTAACCAGTTACTTAAAGGTTCTTTAGGGTTTCTTTTATGGCATCATTACAAAAACTATCACTCAATTGAATGGTCGTTATCACCTGATAGATATGGGCCACTTGGGGCCTTCTGTGACTACTGGTAGGCTCAGAAGGCTGTTATCATCCATCCACATGGTTAATCAGCTATACTAATAATGAAGACTTTAAATCAGATCTGTTTTTACATTAATGTGACTGTTGGGTTTAGGGTTGGTAGACGTTATTAAAATACATCTAATGGGAAATTTAATAAGTAATATAAATCATTTCCGTTATCGTCCAGCCACAGCCATATGTGATCAATAGCTGATTAACCATGTGGATGGATGATAACAGCCTTCTGAGCCTACTAGTAGGTGCAGAAAGCCACTAGTAGCCCATATCTATCAGCTGATAACCACTGATAACGCCCATTTAATCGAGTGATAGTGATGTAGAATAAAATCATGCAGAATATGTACTTCACACATACTAATAAACAGACAATCTCTTAAAGGCAGGGAATAAGCCTCTAGTCAATATAGTAGCTATAGTGTTACTGGAACTTTTATTTTTAACAGTAGTGTTTTTTTATTTGTTAACCAGTTACTTAACAAATCTTTAGGGTTTCTTTTCTTATCTTTAGGAGCTTTTATTTTGGATCTTTCAGACACTGGAAGGTTCTTCAAGGAATTGTAAGTTCTTTGCAGCTGATCTTTTAACAATTAAATCCATGGACTGCATTTTCAGAGCAACTCAGGAACCAGATCCAGGCAAACATGATTAGCAACATCTCAAAATATATGGCTGTGTAAATCTAAAGCTGTTCTTCAGAAAAGCACTAATGCAAATAATGTGATGGAGATAGTAGTTCTGGAGGCCGCTGAACATCTGCAGTGCTGCACTACTGAACATCTTCGTGTCCAAGGGTGGAGTTGAAACCAGTCAACCTGAAACAGCACAACAGCTTGAGTGGCAGTTACTTACACCTGTGACACACACACACACACACACACACACACACACACACACACACACACATACTGTATTAAAGTTGATAGCCACCTGGCCATCGGGAAGAAGGAGGCGGAGAACCAACGAACTTTTAAATAATTTTAATGAGCAAAATAAAACAAACTGAAACCAAAAGCAAAGCATAAAGTGTCCAGGCCTGGTCCTCTTTCGTCTTCCACTGCTGTCTCTCCTCCTTTAATGATCCAGAGCTCCTCATAGGGACTCTAGGCCGGTGCTTGACGTTATCACTCAAGTCCCAGCCTCATCCCATGCCCACGGCTCTCTGCCCCGCCCACTTGCTACAGTTTTGCCCAGCCCACTTACTACAGTTTTGCCCCGCCCACTTGCTACACGTTTGTGTGATTCAACACACCCAAAGGTCCCCATTATACACTCATTGCAATGCAGTGCCAGGCATGAAGCAAGTGTTTCTTTGCTAGTTTCATCTCGGCGCAGGTATCATTTTCAACATCCTGAAAATACCTCAGATCTGCTCCTCATCTGTTTTATTCCTCTATATAAGTCTAAATATCCAGCTTCACAGGCTGCTCTCCTCTAAGGGCACATCCTGACCCTCTTGTACACTAGTGAGTGCGCGACGTGGATGTTTTCTGAGTGTCTGTGTTGTGTGTTTTCCCTCATGTGACAGAATGTTCTGGCTGAAGTGTGACATTGATGCTGCTGTCCGTGAGTTTTCTGGTTGCCACAACAGGAATGTCATCAGTAGTAATGTGGCATGATAAACATTGATGCGCTTCACTGCTGCTCTGTTTGTTTAAATGAGAGAAATGTCAGAAATGAAGAGCCGGATGCTCATCTCTCACTGTCATGAACTGGATTATCAACTTTCAAGACAACTAGACACTCGATAAAGATGCAGATGTACAGCTGAAATATTTATTTTTTATATATAAATAAGAAATGGTGGCACGGTGGCTCAGTGGTTAGCACTGTGGCCTCACAGCCAAAAGGTCGCTGGTTTGAGTTCCGGCTGGCTCAGCTGGCATTTCTGTGTGGAGTTTGCATGTTCTCCCCGTGATGGCGTAGGTTTCCTCCGGGTGCACTGTGAATTGGCCGTAGTGTATGAGTGTGAGTGTATGGGTGTTTCCCAGTGCTGAGTTGTGTCTGGAAGGGCATTCGCTGCATAAAACATATGGCGGTGATGTGCCAGGAGGCACACCCTTGCCGTAAAATGCACCCCTCTAAAATGTGCATCTATTGACTGAAATTGATTCAGAAAAATTAATAATAGAGTGATGACACTAATGAGAGTGAATGATGTGAGTTTCATAAATGTAAATAAATAAATAAATAAATAAATAAATAAATAAATAAATAAGTGGACTTTAAACACAATACTGATGAGATTAAGTAAATTGTTTAATGTGAGGTTTAGTTTAAAACAGCAATTTTATATGCTCCCTGTAGCCTAAATGTCTGTTTAAAACCCACCAAAAGCCTAATTTTAGGCTACACTACAGTCAGAATTATTATTTTACATTTACTTGTAAACGGGCTGCACGGTAGCGCATTGGGTAGTACAATCACCTCACAGCAAGAAGGTTGCTGGTTCGAGGCACGGCTGGACCAGTTGGCATTTCAGTGTGGAGTTTGCATGTTCTCCCCGTGTTGGCGAGGGTTTCCTCAGGGTGCTCCGGTTTCCCCCACAGTCCAAACACATGTGCTATAGGGGAATTGAGTAGGCTAAATTGTCCGTAGTGTATGTGTGTGAATGAGTGTGTTTGGATGTTTCCCAGTGATGGGTTGCTGCTGGAAGGGCATCCACTGTGTAAAACATATGCTGGATAAGTTGGTGGTTCATTCCGCTGTGGCGACCCCAGATTAATAAAAGGACTGAGCCTGAAAAGAAAATGAATGAATGATGTACTTGTAAACCTAGTGCGTTTTAAAATGTTTTCATTACTTGTCTTTGCTTTATCCATCAAGTCTATGAGGGGGTGCATTTTGCGGCAGGGGTGCATTTCTCGGCACAACACCAGAGTAGTTGGTGGTTCATTCTGCTGTGGCGACCCCTGATGAATAAAGGGACTAAGCTGAAGGAAAATGAATGAATGAATGAATAACTTTATATGTGCATAATTTTCTTCTTATTTTTTTCTGTTTTGTAATTCATTCTCTTAATAAATTACTCTAAATGATAAATTAAATAAATTCTAAAGTAATATTTGATTTTATTAATTAGAGTAATCCAACATTATACATTTAAAAATTCTCATTTTTTTATTTAAACAGACAGAGCGAACGTTTTAATAATTTCTGAAGCTTTTTCTTATTTATTTGCTCTTATATGGCTGTTTAACTGTAACATTAAAAACTATTTTATTAAAACTATTTCAATTAAAACTCTTTTCAGATATTAATACTTTTCAATAAATTTTTTCATTAGTTAAAATTAACTTCTGAAAAATGTTTAAACCTGTAGATGCGTATAAGCAACTCGTATATAAAAAAAACTGCTGCCTTTTTGTTTTTGACTTAAATCTATATATAAGTAATTATAAACAAATTAGTATTAAAGATACTTCTATACAAGACAAGAAACATTGAACATTACTTTCATATTTATGGGCTCTCCCTGATTTGTGTTATGTTACTGACTTTTACATTTATTTATATACATTAAACTTTATTTTGTTTTCAATTTATTTCATTTACATTTTTAAATAAAATTTTATGTATTTTTAATGCAATTTACTTTTCTTTTCCTTTCTTTCTTTCTTTCTTTCTTTTCTTTTTAATTTAGCTTTGTTTTTGTTTTGTTTAATATAATGTTATTTAATTTAATTGTATTTTTTGTTTATTTTTAATTTTTTAATTTTATTTAATTTTATTTTTATTGTATTTTATTTTTATTTTTATTTTTATTTTTATTTTTATTTTTTTATTTTATTTATTTTTATTTTTATTTATTTTTATTTTTATTTTTTTATTTTATTTATTTTTATTTTATTTATTTTTATTTTATTTTTTATTAGTATTTTTTGTTAATTTGTTTATTTATTTTTTTATTATTTATTTTTTTATTTTTTTATTTATTTTATTTTATTTTTTTATTATTTTTATTTATTTATTTATTTATTTTATTTTTTTATTTATTTTTTTTTATTTAATTTAATTTAATTTATTTATTTATTTAATTTTTTTATTATTTTTATTTATTTATTTATTTATTTTTTTTTTTTTAATTTAATTTAATTTAATTTATTTATTTATTTTCCTCGAAAGAAAGTGAAAATCAAGCCCTGCCTTAAAATCTTTCCTCAATAATCGTTTGCGGCAGAAATACATGTGATTCTGTGTGTGTTTGTGGCCAGCGCTCATGTGGGTTCAGATGCTCATTGTTTGTGTGCTGTTTTCAGTCAGAGGTGTTGAAGCTGATGCTTTTTTATTTTCATGCCGAATGAGAGATCTGTGAGCCGCTGTTCGTCCACACAGGAAGCCCAGAAATTCCTTTCTGATGACGCCACAGGAAATGGATCAATCAGACACTCACAGTCCAGCTTTCTTAAAGAGATAGTTCACCCAAAAATGAACATTGTCATCATTTCCTCGTCCGCCACTTGTTCCAAACCTGTCTGAGTTTCTTTCTTTTTTGGTTTCTACTATGGATGTGAAATTTTAGATAAATGAACAGCGTGCTTAATTATAATAATTGACTTAAATCAACAGTAACAGTTCCAAGTTACAAAGGTTTTACTCAGTCGCTCTTAAGGCAACAGGTTTACTCACTTTTTACAGTGAGTGAAGAAAGAAATTCATAAAGGTTTACAACCACTTGAGTGTGAGTAAATGATGAGGACATTTTCATTTTGGTGTGAACTATCCCTTTAACCATAACGTTATATTTCTGAGTCTCTTCAGTGATCTGTGGGATGCGAGGATCCCCAGATTTGACCTTCCTCAGTTTCCAAATAATTCAGCCATTTTTTTTTTCCGAGAACAGCACCATTTTACAGATATATTCAATGGAATGTGTGTCTGTGCTTTTTCATTTAGCTGGAATTCACATTCAGACTGCTGGACTGAGGCTGAATAATATTTCATAATCATGTTTAGGGGCTGGAAGAGCTCCTGTAGACTGGCTGTGATGTATATAGATGGATGCTTTGCTGAATCTGATCATTCTGAGCTTTAAAATGTTTATTTTTATCATGTAAGGATGTAGTAAATGAATAAAAGTGAGTATAGAAGTGTTTAAAAGTGAGTTCAAAGACTTTTATGATGTTAAAATTGAAATAAAAAGAATTCCTTTGATCTTTTCTGATTCATCAAAGAATTCTAAAAACAAATTCTTTAACAGTTTTCTCAAAAATATGAATATTATATGAATATTATAATATCATTACTGATAGTTATAATAATGATAGTTGTTAATAGATGAAGTTTTTGAGCTTTGTTTAATGAATTTATGCCAAAAAGTCAAATTGAGGGTTGAAATATGGCTATTGAGAATTGGTCAATTAAAGCACAAAATGTTAATTAAAACTTAAAATAATAATTCGTTATTTAATAAATGATATTTGATGTGTTTAGTATAATTAATTTGATTTTACACAAATTGTATTTAATTTTATTTCATATTTTTAATGATTCCTCAAGGGACCGTGTGACAGAAAAGTGCAGGACTGCGTCACTGGAATAAATAATCATTACATTAAAAATTTCACTTTGAAAACATTTACCTCAAAAAATATGAATGATGTTATAATTATTATTATTATTATTATTGTTGTTGTTGTTGTTATCATTTTTATTATTATTATTATTTTTTTTTTTATTATTATTATTGGTTTTATTATTATTATTATTTTTATTATTATTATTGGTTTTATTATTATTATTATTATTATTATTATTTTATTTTATTTTTTTATTATTATTATTGGTTTTATTATTATTATTATTATTATTTTATTATTATTATTATTATTATTTTTTTTTATTATTGTTGTTTTTATTATTATTATTATTATTATTTATTTATTTTTATTATTATTTTTTTATTATTGTTGTTTTTATTATTATTATTATTATTTATTATTATTATTATTATTATTATTATTATAATTATTATTATTATGGTTGTTGTTGTTATTATTATATTATTATTATTGTTGTTGTTGTTGTTGTTGTGGTTATTATTATTAAATAGGTCTTACTTGAGCTGTGTGTAATTAATTCATAATAAATATTAAAATTACACTATGGCCAAATAAAAAAAAAGCTCAAATAAATTATTATTTATTTGCTGTAAACATAATATGTAGAATTTATATTTTCATGATACATTTTTTTGTGTTTATTTTACATTTAATATATAATTTAATTTTCCAAAAGTTTTTGCATATTTAATTGAATATTTTAGAATGTGCTGAAAATAATCACAATGCAAACATTCCTAAATTAAACCTAATTAAGCTAAATATTTGTTATTTGTGTCGAAAATGTAAAGAAAAATCCCTAAATTCACTTGTGGAGCATAGAACTGCCCCCAAACTCCAGAAGTTTGATTCTGTGTGAATCTGCAAGCTCTGCGTTTTGTTCTGTTGATGAAATTAATTCAGACAATGATATCTGCATGTCAGGATGCAGGGTGGGTTTGTTTTCAACTCGGCAAACAAAGATTTGGAGGCTGCAGGAAGCACCAACAAATCAACATTCGCTAAACTCTCTCGACCACACAAACATCCTACAACATCACCATTTAAAACCGCCTCAAACATCACAATTATCATTAAAAACTGCTTCAAACGTCACAATTATGATTCAAAACCTTCTCAGACATCACAATTATCATTAAAACATTCTCAAATATCACAATTATCATTTAAAACCTTTTCAGATTTTGTAATTATCATTCAAAACTCTCAAATATTGTAGTTATCATTTAAAAACTGTCTCAGATATCACAATTATCATTCAAAACCATTTCAAATACTGCAATAATCATTCAAATCTGTCTCAAACATCTCAATTATCATTCAAATCTGTCTCAAACATCTCAATTATCATTCAAGACCATCTCAAATATTGCAATTATAATTCAAAACCTTTTAAAATATTGCAATTATCATTCAAAACTGTCTCAAACATCTCAATTATCATTCAAGACCATCTCAAATATCACAATTATCATTTAAAACTGTCTCAAATATCACAATTATCATTCAAAACTGTCTCAAAAATCACAATTATCATTAAAAACGGTTTTAAATATCACAATTATCATTCAAAACTGTCTCAAAAATCACAATTATCATTAAAAACGGTCTCAAATATCACAATTATCATTAAAAACGGTCTCAAATATCACAATTATCATTAAAATCGGTCTCAAATATCACAGTTATCATTCAAAACTGTCTCAAATATCTCAATTATCATTAAAAACGGTCTCAAATATCACAGTTATCATTCAAAACTGTCTCAAAAATCACAATTATCATTAAAAACAGTCTCAAAAATCACAATTATCATTAAAAACAGTCTCAAATATCACAATTATCATTCAAAATCATCTCAAATATCACAGTTACCATTCAAAACCTTCTCAAATTTTGTCATTATCATTCAAAACTATCTGAAATATCACAATTATTATTCAAAACAGTCTCAAACATTGCAATTATCATTCAAAATCATCTCAAATATTGTAAATATCATTCAAAATCATCTCAAATATTGTAAATATCATTCAAATCTGTCTCAAACATCTCAGTTACCATTCAAAACAGTCTCAAACATTGCAATTATCATTCAAAATCATCTCAAATATTGTAAATATCATTCAAATCTGTCTCAAACATCTCAATTACCATTCAAAACCATCTCAAAAATTGCAATTATCATTCAAAACCATCTCAAATTTTGTAAATATCATTCAAAATCATCTCAAATATCAAAGTTACCAATCAAAACCATCTCAAATTTTGTAAATATCATTCAAAATCATCTCAAATATCAAAGTTACCATTCAAAACCATCTCAAATTTTGTCATTACCATTCAAACTGTCTCAAATGTGGCAATTATCATTCAAAACTTTCTCAAACATCACAATTATCATTCAAAATAGGGCTACATGAATAATATGCAATGTTGTTGTTGAGTTTTGTGATTACATTTCGATGATTACGTTTCCTTAGAAAACTGCTATTTTTTAATTAGCTTTAGTTTAAAAGCCTCGGCAGATATTCTGATTCTGATTGGCTCTTGTCATTTTCCTGCCGTCAGAGTTTACTTTCAGCTCTGTGTTCAGCTTTGGTCTGCTCCAGCCAATAGCAGAACAGCAGCTACTGGGGAGGCGGGGCTAAAGATAGTCAGGCCTGATCTGATTGGTCAGATTTAAATAAACAACCTATGCTAGAAATAAATGTAATTTATCACATGTGACTGTGATAGGTAAACTGCATATACTAATATCACGATAATGATAATCTTACGATGTATTCTGCATCCCTTTTCAAAACCTTCAGAAACATCACAAAAGTTTCTCACAAAACTTTTAGAGTTAAATAATTTACACAGGAGATTTTTTGGGGGGTGAAAAATATCTAATTTCATAAGAGTTACCAAAAAATAACTGTTTAGAATAACAATGTTTGTGTGTATGTGGATATCCCTGTGTAAAATTTGGTGTATTAATGTGGAAGTGGAGATGTATGGCTCAAAGAAGGACAAAAAAAGCTAATTTTCAGTAAACAGTCTATTCAAATATGTATTATAATTGAAATATACAAGTACAAGTTGATAGTGCAACAAAAGAAACATCTAATAGTGTATTTTGGAAGAAAATATTTTTATTGTGTTCAGAAAATGTAGAAATCATGTTTGTACTATATATGAGAACATCTCAGTGGCTCATTATCTGTGGTGGTTTTATTTATTTCTGCCAGGTTTAAGTGAATTAAAGCTCATCCTGCCCTGAGTTTCTGCTTATAGGAATAAACAGACATGAATCTTCTCTCTGGTCTCCAATCCAGACTCCAGTATTGATTTATCTGAGCAGACTCGCCCGCTCAATGCCGTTTGCCCTCAATGTCAGCTGCCATTCAGTTGGCTTTCAGCCATTGGCCTACAAATATATTAAAGGGGATTTATTACTGTATGTTTTGTTTTACAAGATGTAAAATAAGTTCCTAGAGTCTGTACATCCTTAGAGAAAATGTAAACAATTACTAGAAGTTTAATAATATCTAATAATGTTATTAATTTAATAATTAAAAATAATAATACATGTAAAATTTTATTTTAAATTATTTTATTTCATTTTTTTGCTATTAAAATAATGGTAAAACCCTTTGATTTAATTTCAATTTAATGTAAATATTATTATAATAAAATATATAATTTAATAATGCTTATTATTAATTTAACAATAATTAATAGTTTAATATGATTAATTTAATAATAACT
>NC_079445.1:44121010-44128510 GCF_903798145.1 Danio aesculapii | reverse complement strand
TGCTGTAGTGTAGTCTATAGTGCAGCAGTGTAGTGTATAATGTAGTGTATAGTGAAGTGGTGTAGTCTATAGTGCTGTAGTGTACAGTGTAGTGTGTAATGTATAGTGCAGTAGTGTAGTCTATAGTGCAACAGTGTAGTATATAGTGCAGCAGTGTAGTGTATAATGTAGTGTATAGTGCAGTAGTGTAGTCTATAGTGCTGTAGTGTAGTGTATAATGTAGTGTATAGTGCAGTAGTGTAGTCTATAGTGCAACAGTGTAGTGTATAATGTAGTGTATAGTGCAGTAGTGTAGTCTATAGTGCAGCAGTGTAGTGTATAGTGTAGTGTGTAATGTATAGTGCAGTAGTTTAGTCTATAGTACTGTAATGTAGTGTATAGTGCAGTAATGTGTAGTGCAGTAGTGTAGTCTATAGTGCTGTAGTGTAGTCTATAGTGCAACAGTGTAGTATATAGTGCAACAGTGTAGTGTATAATGTAGTGTATAGTGCAGTTGTGTAGTCTATAGTGCTGTAGTATAGTGTATAGTGCAGCACTGTAGTGTATAGTGTGTATTGTGTCCCCTGAGGGTCAGTGAGGGTCATCTCTGAGCTCCAGCAGATGTAGATGTGTGTGTTTTGTCCTCTGGCAGATGCTCTTCTTCCTCTGTTTGTTGTGTTTGGGGTCAGTGTGTGTCACTCCACCTCTCCCTCTATTCTCTGGATCTCGTTCTCTCAGACGGTCATCCTGGAAAACGTCTGGCGTTCGCAGACGCTGGAGAACAATTGAAGCAGACACTTGCGTCTGTGCCCGACAGGAATGCAATAACAGGAAAATTGGGAGGATTATAAATAAATGCTCGTATATTGAACTGTTGACCCCTGCCGACGCGCATAAATAAACAAGGCCGCCGCCCCTTTGCATTGTTTCGCAGTGTTTGATTGGTCCATGAATTATGAGAGAAATTTCGGAAATGGGCTAAAGGAGTAAAAAGAAATGGTTTGGCAGGCGAGGGAAAGAGTTTCAGGTTGCGACATGGGTGAATGTGTGGGTTCATGGAGAAGTTTTTAAAACATTTGATTCTTCGTCCAAGAACAATGATTGGTATTGAGGAATGTTTCTGGGGGAAATGTTGCAATGATTGCGGACCATTACAATGACCTCCTTTCGTCCTGCAAGATCTAGTTCATACCAGTCTAAATTTAGCATGTGTAAAATACATGTTTCTGCGGTAAAGTCTGTTTTCTGCTGCTGAGAAGTAATATGGCAGGGTATGATGTTGTTGTGTTCGATGGTAATCATCCAATATAGACAAATAGTTCAATTTTTATTTAAATCACTTTGTTATTATCGTATTTTCATTCATTCATTTTCTTTTCGGCTTAGTCCCTTTATTAATAAGGGGTCGCCACGGTGCAATGAACCGCCAACTTATCCAGCATATGTTTTACGCAGCGGATGCCCTTCCACCTGCAACCCAACACTGCGAATATTATAGTATTTTAAAATGTTAACTATTTTACTATGTTTTATTATACTTTTTACTATACTTTATTATTATTTATCTGTTTATTACATGTAATATTATTAAATGTATTTAATTTTTAATTCTTTTTTTTTTGTATAAACACCACCAGATCTTATGCTTTTTGACTTACTTGGCACATCAGAAGAGCTTTTTAAACAAAGTTCTTAATTGCAGCAGCCAAAATAAATTAATATTAAAAATGGAAGGGTTAGAGCCCAACTAAAGTGAACTCTATTCTCCACGATGGTCACTTAAAATGATAACCTTTATCTCAAGAAGAACTTTAGTAGATGTTATACAAGAATAAACGTCTTAGTAATAAGTGTAGCTGGAGATGCTGTTTGTAGAGTTTTATCTGCTGATAATTTGAATGATTTAGTCACTTGTTGTACTTCAGGTTATTTCATTCCAAAGCTGTGACTGAAGTTGTAGTTTATTGTTACTTTATGTTCTGTTTTTGTTTTTTACCTTCAGTATTTCTTCATTTGATCATCGCTAGTACTCAATTATCATTTAATTAGTGATTTAATTAATTTATTTACCTCAGCTTTGCTCCATGTTTATTGAACACTCAGTAGTGTGGACACTTGGAAGTGTTTAATTAAAGCTGAGGATTTTCTCTGGGGTTTAAAGGGTTAAACCTATGGCTCGGGAAGCCACATGTGGCTCTTTGACCCAAAATATGTGGCTCTCCAGCTGTCTCTCTTCAATAATATTTTAAAGTTCAAAATTTATCACTAGAAATCAGTTTCCTATTAAAAATACAGTTACAATTCCCTTTTTATTGTATTTTCTACAGCAAAATGAAAACGAACTCAGATTATAATAAAATGACCTTTTAACCAATGTGCATATGTGATGCTGTGGTTTAACTTGAATTGTGACACCAATAAAGGGCAAGCAACTTACATTTCTAAAGTAACCTTGCGTATGTAAATTCAAACAACATTCATTAGTGGCGATGGCAAAAAGAAAAAAAATCTAGATATTTTCTCGTTCATACATTGTGATGTGTTATATTTGTTTATTTTTGAGTTGTGCATGAACATAAATAAAGGTTTTGTTTATTAATAAATAAAGGTTTTGTTATATACACACTCCCAATGGCTCTTTAAAAACACATTTGATAATAAAAAAAATCAGAAATGGCTCTTTTCTGAAAAAAGGTTCCCGACCCCTGTTTTAGATCATAAATACATACATGATAATAAAAAAAAATATTTTAAAATATTTTAAATTAGATTAAAAATTTTATCATTTTTAAAAGATAATTGTTGATTTTTAAATACGTTTTAAATAACTATAATAGTATTGTTTTTATTTAATTCGCTTTTTTAGATTAACTTTTCAATAATATTTAATAGTAAATTATTTAAATAGTTTCAAAATGCAATTATTATTATTATTTTTATAATAATTTTTTCGGGGTTTTCAGCTTTAATGGACAGGACAGTATAGAGAGAGTGTTGACAGGAAAGCATGGGGAGCAGAGAGAGGGGAAGGATCGGCATAGGACCGCGAGGCGGGAATCGAAGACTGCACGTGTCGACGCTCTAACCACTACACCACTGACGCCGACATTATTTCTGTTTTTATTATAATAATTATTTTTATAGAATAATTAATATTTTTTGCGTTTACAATATTATTAATCATCTTTAAAATAATAATGCAATTATATTATTACATTTTATTCTATTGAAATAAATGTTTATCTTACATATTTGATTAATAATACTTTATGTAATTTAAACTTTATGGTATTATTAATACACTTTATGGCAGCACGGTGACCTCACAGCTAGAAAGTTGCTGGTTCGAGTTCCAGCTGGACCAGCAGTTGGCAATTCGGTGTGGAGTTTGCATGTTCTCCCTGTGTTGGCGTGGGTTTCCTCCGGGTGCTCCGGTTTCCCACACAGTTTAAACACATGCGCTATAGGGGAATTGGTGAACTAAATTGGCCGTAGTGTATGTGTGTGAATGTGTGTATGGGTGTTTCCCAGTACTGGGGTTTCAGCTGGAAGGGTATCCGATGTGTAAAACATATGCTGGAAAAGTTGGCGGTTCATTCTGCTGTGGCGACCCCTGATTAATAAAGGGACTAAGCTGAAGAAAAATGAATGAATAATACACTTTTTATCATGTTATGTAAGGTGACATTGAGAGGTTTAAAAGGCGTCTCGAAAATGTAATTATTATAATAATAATAATAATAATTATTATTATTATTAATGATCTTCTTTTGTGCTCCTGCAGATGAGCGTGAGGCCGTGCAGAAGAAAACCTTCACTAAATGGGTGAACTCTCACCTAGCCCGCGTGTCCTGTCGGATCACCGATCTCTACATGGACCTGAGGGACGGACGGATGCTCATCAAACTGCTAGAGGTCCTGTCTGGAGAGAGACTGGTGAGTGCTGATGTCATTTCAAGGGGGCGTGGCCTCATTTGCATTATGTATAATACCCTAGTTCTGTCCGAAACTGCAACCTAATGACTACATAGTTCCAGAGAGAGACTGGTGAGTCCTGAGGTCATCATAGTGGGCATGGCCTCATTTGCATATTGTATAATACTCTAGTTCTGTCCGAAACAGTGACCTATCCATTATATAGTTCATCACAAGGGGCGGGGCCTTATTTGCATATTGTATAAAACTCTGGCTCTGTCCGAAACATTGACCTATCAAATATATAGTTCCAGAGAGAAACTGGTGAGTCCTGGTGTCATCACAAGGGGCGTGGCCTCATTTGCATATTGTAGAAAACTGTAGTTCTGTTCAAAACTGCGATCTATCGACTATATAGTTCCAGAGAAACAGACTGGTGAGTCCTGATGTCATCATAAAGGGTGTGACCACATTTGCATATACTATCAAACTCTAGTTCTGTCCGAAACTGTGACCTATTGACTATATGTACTGTAGTTCCGGAGACTGACTGGTGAATTCTGATGTCATCACAAAGGGTGTGGCCTCATTTGCATATAGGATAACACTCTAGCTTTGTCCGAAACTGCGACCTATCGACTATATAGTTACATAGAGAGACTAGTGAGTCCTGATGTCATCGCAATGGATGTAGCCTCATTTGCATATAGTACAATACTCTAGTTCTGTCCAAAACTGCAACCTATTAACTATATAGTTTCGGAGAGAGACTGGTGAGTGCTGATGTCATCACAAGGGGCGTGGTCTCATTTGCTTACAGTACAATACTCTAGTTCTGTCCAAAACTGCAACCTATCGACTATATAGTGCACTATTATTGGGTGTTTGTCCGTTTAGATTGGTGTCCAAATTGTGCACTGAAAAAAAAAAACGCTTAGTTAAAGTCACAGTGCATTGATATTGACCAAACACACATTGAATGACAGTAAAACGTAGCAATTTTACCCAATAAATGCGTTGATTATATCCACTGATTTTTATATAGTTAATCAAATGAACTTAAACAATATAAAAAATGCAACAAATATTTATTTGGGCCCGAAACATACTCAAATTTAAAGCAATATTTGTATCAGTTTTGCTTAAATTGCACACTAGTTTGATTATGAATAAGTATCATTATAACTATATTGTGTAAATGTTATTATAACTATAGACCTAAATCGTACTGACAGATTAAAAAACAAAACTATATGGCATCACAGGCAATTGTCTTTCGAGTGCACCTGAGATATAGATAGATGGATGGATGGATGGATAGATAGATAGACAGACAGACAGACGGACGGACGGACGGACGGACGGACGGACGGACGGATAGATAGATAGATAGATAGATAGAACGATAGACAGAGATAGACAGACGGATGGATGGATGGATGGATAGACAGACAGATAGACAGATAGATAGACAGACAGACAGATAGATAGATAGATAGATAGATAGATAGATAGATAGATAGATAGATAGATAGATAGATAGATAGATAGATAGATAGATAGATAGATAGATAGATAGATAGATAGATAGATAGATAGATAGATAGAAAGAATAGACAGATAGACAGATAGACAGATAGATAGATAGATGGATAGATAGATAGATGGATAGATAGAATAGACAGATAGATAGATAGATAGATAGATAGATAGATAGATAGATAGATAGATAGATAGATAGATAGATAGATAGATAGATAGATAGATAGATAGATAGATAGAATAGACAGATAGATAGATTGATCTGTGCAACAGCCGGCGATAGAAGACATATACTCCAGGGTACATATTTCTCATTTCTCAAAAAGGTAGCCCTGGGAACATATCTCCACTGAGCCTGGGTTGATTATTAAATTGTCATTCTCTGATGTCTCTTTACTGTGTCTTAGATGTCTACTTGTGGTGCTGTCATTGAAATCTCTGTATTTAGGAGTGGTGTTTGGTTTGGATGTGGATCTCAGTAGTTTCGCGTTCACTCAGGCGATTAAACGAATGCGTCATGTAATTGCCTGAAACACTTCTTTTCCTGTGCAGAGACTCAGCAAGAGAAAACAGGCTGTTAAATGTGAAGAGTGCATTATTTGTGCTGCCTATCTCAACTGCCCATCACAACAACAACACAGATGGAAAGCGTTTGGCATCTGTGATCCGAACCAAACAAAACGGATATTGAGTGAGAAGGGATGAATTTCACAAACCTGGTGAAAACACGCGCTGGGTGAAATAATGGGGGGAAATATTAAAACAGGATTTACATAAAGTTAAGCCATTCTTCAGACTAACACAATTATTGGTCATTATTTTGTGTCTATATATTATATTATATTATATTATATTATATTATATTATATTATATTATATTATATTATATTATATTATATTATATTATATTATATTACATTATATTATATTCTAAAATAGTATACAAGTACTTTATTATGAGTACTATGATATTTTTAACAAGTACTATAGTTATTACTTTATTAGTAGTTTTATTAAATATACCCTGTTTTTTTTTAATGACTTAAAATTTTTTTGGTAATTTTTATGTTTCATGAAAATTTACATTCATTCATTCATTTTCTTTTTGGCTTAGTCCCTTTATTAATTCACATATACCACCATGTCTTATGACTTGTGGGGGAACGCCAGCTGACCCAGCCGAGGTTCGAACCAGCGACCTTCTTGCTGTGAGGCGAACGTGCTACCCACTAGCCCTTCATTTTAATGTTATTATAATTTTAATTAAATAAATATCTACATTATTTAGATTTTTTAAAATCTAAATTATGTACATTAATAAAAAAAAATGAAAAATTTTTATATTTGAAATAAAATATTCAAGATTATTTCGTTTTTATACTTTCTGAAAATTCACAATTCACCTTATTTTAATGTAATTATAATTGTAATTAATATTTGCCCATTTTAATGTTTAATATATGACTATATGAATAGTTTTATTCGTAAAAAATATATAGATTTAAAGTTATTTAATTGTTTGTTATTACTTTTTAATTATATTTGCATTAAATATCTAATTATTATTTAGATTCATTTTTCATATTTTATGTAATTATTTTATTAATTTTTTTTATATTTAAAAAAAAATCTTTAGCTTTTTTAGTACATCTGCTTAAATTCAAGATTATTTCATGATTATTTCATTTGCATTAAATGTGCATTTCTAATCATATTTGGATAAAATGATTCATATGATTGTATTATCTAATAAGAATCATAATGGACAATGACAAGAGTTACAAACAAAACTCCATATGCTTACGTTAGTTACGAGAATTGACCTGTATGTTCTGAGTAATATATAATTAATGTCGACCAAGTCATTGTTAGTTAGCAGGTCTTCATACCAGGTGTCACCTACTTTAGGGATGATCCATACTTGTATATCTATAATCTTTGGTTAAACCCAGTCTATAGTTAAGCCCTAACATCTGTGTCGAAAGGCCACGACCTTTGTGTTTGAAACAGCTCTGGGTCATCAGGTTAAGCCTTCTGGTTAAGACTGAAATGATACTCAATATA